>NW_027667266.1:0-62000 GCF_963924665.1 Micromys minutus
AAGTGGAATTTCTGATTTTTGCTCTAAAATAAAAAAAATTTCTGCCTTTGAGGCAAAAAATAAGGGGAATTTCAGTCTTTTTGCCCTAAAATAAGGGTAATTTCTGCAATTTGCCCCCGAATAAGTGGAATTTCTGCCTTTATGACATGAAAGAATGGGAATTTCTAACATTTTTGTGCAAGAAAAGGGAAATTTCTGCAATTTTACCCCAAAATAAGGGAAATTTTTGCAATTTTGTCCAAAAAAAGTGAAATCTCAGCAATTTTGCCCCACAATAAGGGGAATTTCTGCCTTTTTGCCCCCAAATTAGGGGAATTTCTGAATTTTTGCTCCAAAATTGGAAGCATTACTGCATTTTTACACCAAAATAAAGGAAATTTCTGCAATTTGCCTCAAAATAAAGGAAATTTCTGCAATTTTGTCCCAAAAAAAAGATATTTCTGCATTTTTGCCCCAAATAATAGGGATTTTTGCCTTTTTGCCCCAAAATTAGTGAAATTTCTGAATTTTCTTTCAAAATTAGCAGCATTACTGCATTTTTGCCTCAAAATAGGGGAAATTTCTGCAATTTTGTTCCAAAATAAGAGAAATTTCTGCCTTTTTACCTCAAAATAATGGGAATTTCGGCATTTTTGCCACAAAATAATGGAAGTTTCTGCAATTTTATCCTAAAATATGTTAAATTTCTATCCTTTTGCCCCAAAATAAGGGAAATTTTTGCCTATTTGGCCCAAAATAAAAGGAATTTCTGCATTTTTGCCCACAATTAAAAGAAATACCTGCATTTTTGCCTAAAATTAAGGGGAATTTCTGCCTTTTTGCCCTAAAATAAGGGGAATTTTGCCTTTTTGCCCCAAAATAAAGGGAATTTAGTCTTTTTGGACTAAAATAAGGGTAATTTTTATTTTTGGCCTAAAATAATGATAATTTCTGTCTTTTTGCCCTAAAATAAGGAAAATTTCTGCATTTTTGCTCCAAAATAAGGGGAATTTCAGCATTTTTGCCCCAAAATAAGGGGAATTTCTGCCTTTTTGCCCCAAAAATTAGGGTAATTTCTGCATTTTTGCCCCCAAATTAGGTGCATTACTGTGTTTTTGCCCCAAAATTATAGAAATTTCTGCATTTTTGGCCAAAATTATTTGGAATTTCTGCCTTTTTGCTCTAAAATAAGAAGAATTTCTGCTTTTAGCACAAAATAAAAGGACTTTAAGGCTTATTCCCTAAAAAAGAGTAATTTCTGGAATTTGCCCCCCAAAAAGTGTAATTTCTGCCCTTTTGCCCTGAAATAAGAGGAATTTCTGTATTTTTGCCACAAGATAAAGGAAATTTCTGCAATTTTGCTTAAAAATAATGAAAATTTCTGCAATTTTGTTCCAAAAAACAGAAATTTTATTAATTTTGCCCCACAATAAGGGGAATTTCTGTCTTTTTGCCCCAAAATTAACGGAATTTCTGATTTTTGCCCCAAAATTAGAAGCATTACAGAATTTTTGCCACAAAATAAGGGAAATTTTTGCAATTTGCTTAAAAACGAAGAATTTTCTGCCTTTTTGACCAAAAAAGTGAAATTTCGGAATTTTTGCCCCCAAATAAGTGGAATTTCTGCACTTTTGCCCCAAAATTAGTGGAATTTCTGAATTTTTGCCCCCAAATAATTGGAATTTCTGCCTTTTTGCCCCAAAATTAGTGGAATTTCTGCATTTTTGCTCCAATATAAAAGGAAATTCAGCATTTTTGCCCCCAAAATAAAGGAATTTCTGCCTTTTTGCCCTAAAATTAGGGGAATTTCTGCCTTTTTGCCACAAAATTAGTGGAATTTCTGCATTTTTGCTCCAAAATAAGGGGAATTTCAGGATTTTTGCCCAAAAATAAGGGGAATTTATGCAATTTTCCTCAAAATTAGGGGAATTTCTGCAATTTTGCCCCAAAATAAGAGAAATTTTTGCAATTTTGTCCCAAAAAAAAAGAAATTTCCGCAATTTTACCCCACAATAAGGGGAATTTCTGCCTTTTGCCCCAAAATTAGGGGAATTTCTGCATTTTTGCTGCAAAATTACAGGCATTACTGTGTTTTTGCCCCAAAAATAAGGGAAATTTCTGCATTTTTCCCCAAAATTAATTGGATTTTCTGCCTTTTTGCCCTAAAATAAGAAGAATTTCTGCCTTTTTGTCACAAAATAAGGGGAATTTCAGTCTTCTTCCCTTAAATAAGTTTAATTTCTGCAATTTGGCCCAAAATTAGCGGAATTTCTGCCTTTTTGACCTAAAATGAGGGGAATTTCTGGATTTTTGTCCTATGATGAGGAAAATTTCTGCAATTTTGCACAAAAAATAATGGAAATTTCTGCCTTTTTGCCCCAAAATGAGGAGAATTTCTGCCTTTTTGACCCCAAATTAGGTGCATTACTGTCTTTTTGCCCAAAATAAGGGAAATTTCTGCATTTTTGCCCAAAATTAATTGGAATTTCTGATTTTTGCCCTAAAATAAAAAGTATTTCTGCCTTTAAGGCAAAAAATAAGAAGAATTTCAGTCTTTTTGCCCTAAAATAAGGGTAATTTCTGCAATTTGCCCCCTAATAATGGAATTTCTGCCTTTATGACCTGAAATTAGGAGAATTTCTCACATTTTTACCCAAGAAAAGGGAAATTTCTGCAATTTTACCTCAAAGTAAGGGAAATTTTTGCAATTTTGTCCAAAAAAAAGGAAAATCTCAGCAATTTGCCCCACAATAATGGGTATTTCTGACTTTTTGTCCCAAAATTAGGGGAATTTCTGAATTTTTGCTCCAAAATTAGAAGCATTACTGCATTTTTACCCCAAAATAAGGGAAATTTCTGCAATTTGCCTCAAAATAAAGGAAATTTCTGCAATTTTGTCCCAAAAAAGGGATATTTCTGCATTTTTGCCCCAAAATATGGGAAATTTCTGCAATTTTGTTCCAAAATAAGGGAAATTTTAGCCTTTTTACCATAAAATAATGGGAATTTCTGCATTTTTGCCACAAAATAAGGGAAGTTTCTGAAATTTTATCCTAAAATAAGTTAAATTTCTATCCTTTTGCCTCAAAATAAGGGAAATTTCTGCCTATTTGGCCCAAAATAAGGGGAATTTATGCATTTTAGCACAAAATTAAGGGAAATTTCTGCATTTTTGCCCAACATTAAGGGGAATTTCTGCCTTTTTGCCCCAAAATAAGGAGAATTTAGTCTTTTTGGCCTAAAATGGGGGTAATTTCTATTTTTGGCCTAAAGTAATGATAATTTCTGTCTTTTTTTCCCTAAAATAAGAAAAATTTCTGCATTTTTGCTCCAAAATAAAAGGAATTTAAGCATTTTTGCCCCAAAATAAGGTGAATTTCTGGCTTTTTGCCTTATAATTAGGGCAATTTCTGCCTTTTTGCCCCCAAATTAGGTGCATTACTGTGTTTTTGCCCCAAAATAATGGGAATTTCTGCATTATCGTCCAAAATTATGTGGAATTTCTTCCTTTTGCTCAAAAATAAGAAGAATTTCTGCCTTTTTGGCACAAAATAAGAGGAATTTCAGGCTTTTTCCCTAAAATAAGGGTAATTTCTGGAATTTGACCCCAAAAAAGCGTAATTTCTGCCCTTTTGCCCTGAAATAAATGGAATTTCTGTATTTTTGCCACAAGATACAGGAAATTTCTGTAATTTTGCTTAAAAATAAAAGAAATTTCTGCAATTTTGTACCAAAAAAAAAATTTCATTAATTTCTCCCACAATAAGGGGAATTTCTGTCTTTTTGCCCCAAAATTAATGGAATTTCTGCTTTTTGCCCCAAAATTAGAAGCATTACAGAATTTTTGCCACAAAATAAGGGAAATTTCTGCAATTTGCCTCAAAAAAGAAGAATTTTTTGCCTTTTAGACCCAAAAAAAGGGAAATTTCTGAATTTTTACCCCAAATAAGTCGAATTTCTGCCTTTTTGCCTAAAAATTAGTGGAATTTCTAAATTTTGCCCCAAAATTAAAAGCATTAGTGCATTTTTGCCTAAAAATATGGGAAATTTCTGCAATTTTGTTCCAAAATAAAGGGAATTTCTGCCTTTCTACCCCAAAATAATTGAAATTTCTTCATTTTTGCCACAAAATAAGGGAAATTTCTGCAATATTATCCTAAAATAAGTTAAATTTCTATAGTTTTGCCCCAAAATAAGGGAAATTCCTGCCTTTTTGGCCCCAAATAAAGGGAATTTCTGCATTTTTGCCCCAAATTAAGGGAAATTTCTGCACTTTTGCTCAAAATAAGGGTAATTTCTGTATTTTTGGCCTAAAATAAGGGGAATTTCTGCATTTTTGCCCCAAAATAAGGGGAATTTCTGAATTTTTGCCTTGTATTAAGGAAAATTTCTGCATTTTTGCTCCAAAATAAGGGGAATTTCTACAATTTTTCCCCAAAATTAGGGGAATTTCTGTAATTTTGCCCCAAATAAGGGAATTTTCTGAAATTTTGCCCTAAAAGTAGGGGAATTTCTGATATTTTGCCCCAAAATAAAGGAAGTTTCTGCAATTTTTCCCCAAAATTAAGGGAATTTCTGCCATTTTGCCCCATAATAAGAAAAATTTATGCAATTTTGCACCAAAATAAGGGATATTTCTTTATTTTTTCTCCAAAATAGAGGGAGTTTCTGCCTTTTTGAAACAAAAAAAGGGGAATTTCTGATATTTTGTTCCAAAATAAGGGATATTTCTGCCTTTTTACCACAAAATAATGAGAATTTCTTCATTATTGCAACAAAATAAGGTAAATTTCTGCAATATTATCCTAAAATAAGGTAAAGTTCTATACTTTTGCCCCAAAATAAGGGAAATTTTTGCCTTTTTGGCTTCAAATAAGGGGAATTTCTGCAGTTTTGCCCCAAATTAAGGGAAATTTCTGCATTTTTGCCAAATATAAGGGTAATTTCTGTATTTTTGGCCTAAAATAAGAGGAATTTTTGCATTTTTGCGCCAAAATCAGGAGAATTTCTGTATTTTTGTCCTTTATTAAGGAAAATTTTTGCATTTTTGCTCCAAAATAAGGAAAATTTCTGCAATTTTTTTCCCAAAATTAGGGGAATTTCTGTAATTTTGACCAAATAAGGGAAATTTCTGCAATTTTGCCCTAAAATTAAAGAAAATTTTTGCCTTTTGCCCCATAATAAGGGAAATTTATGCAATTTTGCATCAAAATAAGGGAATTTTCTTCATTTTTGCTCCAAAATAAAGGGAATTTCTGCCTTCTTGCCCTAAAATGAGGAGAATTTCTGCCTTTTTGCCCCCAAATAAAAGGAATTTCTGAATTTTTGCCACAAATTAATAGGAATTTCTGCCTTTTTGCCCCAAAATTAGTGAAATTTCTGAATTTTGTACCAAAATTTGTGAAATTTCTGAATTTTGCTCCAAAATTCGAAGCATTACTGCTTTTTTGCCCCAAAATATGGGAAATTTCTGCAATTTTGTTACAAAATAAGGGAAATTTCTTCATTTTTACCACAAAATAATGGGAATTTCTGCATTTTTGCCACAAAATAAGGGAAGTTTCTGAAATTTTATCCTAAAATAAGTTAAATTTCTCAACTTTTGCCTCAAAATAAGGGAAATTTCTGCCTATTTGGCTAAAAATAAGGGGAATTTCTGCATTTTTGCCACAAATTAAGGAAAATTTCTGCATTTTTGCCCAAAATTAAGTGGAATTTCTGATTTTTGCCCTAAAATAAAAAAAAATTTCTGCCTTTAAGGCAAAAAATAAGGGGAATTTCAGTCTTTTTGCCCTAAAATAAGGGTAATTTCTGCAATTTGCCCCCTAATAAGTGGAATTTCTGCCTTTATGACATGAAAGAACGGGAATTTCTAACATTTTTGTGCAAGATAAGGGAAATTTCTGCAATTTTACTCCAAAATAAGGGAAATTTTTGCAATTTTGTCCTAAAAAAGGGAAATCTCAGCAATTTTGCCCCACAAGAAGGGGAATTTCTGCCTTTTTGCCCCAAAATTAGAGGAATTTCTGAATTTTTCCTCCATAATTAGAAGCATTACTGCATTTTTACCCCAAAATAAGGGAAATTTCTGCAATTTGCCTCAAAATAAAGGAAATTACTGCAATTTTGTCCCAAAAAAGGGATATTTCTGCATTTTTGCCCCAAAATAATAGGGATTTTTGCCTTTTTGCCCCAAAATTAGTTAAATTTCTGAATTTTGCTCCAAAATTAGAAGCATTACTGCATTTTTGCCCCAAAATATGGGAAATTTCTGCAATTTTGTTCCAAAATAAGGGAAATTTCTGCCTTTTTACCGCAAAATAATGAGAATTTCTTCATTATTGCAACAAAATAAGGTAAATTTCTGCAATATTATCCTAAAATAAGGTTAAGTTCTATACTTTTGCCCCAAAATAAGGGAAATTTTTGCCTTTTTGGCTTCAAATAAGGGGAATTTCTGCAGTTTTGCCCCAAATTAAGGGAAATTTCTGCATTTTTGCCAAATATAAGGGTAATTTCTGTATTTTTGGCCTAAAATAAGAGTAATTTTTGCATTTTTGAGCCAATATCAGGGGAATTTCTGTACTTTTGTCCTTTATTAAGGAAAATTTTTGCATTTTTGCTCCAAAATAAAGGATATTTCTGCAATTTTTTTCCCAAAATTAGGGGAATTTCTGTAATTTTGACCCAAATAAGGGAAATTTCTGCAATTTTGCCCTAAAATTAAAGAAAATTTTTGCCTTTTGCCCTATAATAAGGAAAATTTATGCAATTTTGCATCAAAATAAGGGAATTTTCTTCATTTTTGCTCCAAAATAAAGGGAATTTCTGCCTTCTTGCCCTAAAATGAGGAGAATTTCTGCCTTTTTGACCCCAAATAAAATGAATTTCTGAATTTTTGCCACAAAATAATAGGAATTTCTGCCTTTTTGCCCCAAAATTAGTGAAATTTCTGAATTTTGTACCAAAATTTGTGAAATTTCTGAATTTTGCTCCAAAATTCGAAGCATTACTGCTTTTTTGCCCCAAAATATGGGAAATTTCTGCAATTTTGTTACAAAATAAGGAAAATTTCTTCATTTTTACCACAAAATAATGGGAATTTCTGCATTTTTGCCACAAAATAAGGGAAGTTTCTGAAATTTTATCCTAAAATAAGTTAAATTTCTCAACTTTTGCCTCAAAATAAGGGAAATTTCTGCCTATTTGGCTAAAAATAAGGGGAATTTCTGCATTTTTGCCACAAATTAAGGAAAATTTCTGCATTTTTGCCCAAAATTAAGTGGAATTTCTGATTTTTGCCCTAAAATAAAAAAAAATTCTGCCTTTAAGGCAAAAAATAATGGGAATTTCAGTCTTTTTGCCCTAAAATAAGGGTAATTTCTGCAATTTGCCCCCTAATAAGTGGAATTTCTGCCTTTATGACATGAAAGAACGGAAATTTCTAACATTTTTGTGCAAGAAAAGGGAAATTTCTGCAATTTTACACCAAAATAAAGGAAATTTTTGCAATTTTGTCCAAAAAAAGTGAAATCTCAGCAATTTTGCCCCACAATAAAGGGAATTTCTGCCTTTTTGCCCCCAAATTAGGGGAATTTCTGAATTTTTGCTCCAAAATTGGAAGCATTACTGCATTTTTACACCAAAATAAAGGAAATTTCTGCAATTTGCCTCAAAATAAAGGAAATTTCTGCAATTTTGTCCCAAAAAAAAGATATTTCTGCATTTTTGCCCCAAATAATAGGGATTTTTGCCTTTTTGCCCCAAAATTAGTGAAATTTCTGAATTTTCTTCCAAAATTAGCAGCATTACTGCATTTTTGCCTCAAAATAGGGGAAATTTCTGCAATTTTGTTCCAAAATAAGAGAAATTTCTGCCTTTTTACCTCAAAATAATGGGAATTTCGGCATTTTTGCCACAAATTAATGGAAGTTTCTGCAATTTTATCCTAAAATATGTTAAATTTCTATCCTTTTGCCTCAAAATAAGGGAAATTTCTGCCTATTTGGCCCAAAATAAGGGGAATTTCTGCATTTTTGCCCACAATTAAAAGAAATACCTGCATTTTTGCCTAAAATTAAGGGGAATTTCTGCCTTTTTGCCCTAAAATAAGGGGAATTTTGCCTTTTTGCCTCAAAATAAAGGGAATTTAGTCTTTTTGGCCTAAAATAAGGGTAATTTCTATTTTTGGCCTAAAATAATGATAATTTCTGTCTTTTTGCCCTAAAATAAGGAAAATTTCTGCATTTTTGCTCCAAAATAACGGGAATTTCAGCATTTTTGCCCCAAAATAAGGGGAATTTCTGCCTTTTTGCCCCAAAAATTAGGGTAATTTCTGCATTTTTGCCCCCAAATTAGGTGCATTACTGTGTTTTTGCCCCAAAATAATGGAAATTTCTGCATTTTTGGCCAAAATTATTTGGAATTTCTGCCTTTTTGCTCTAAAATAAGAAGAATTTCTGCCTTTTTGGCACAAAATAAAAGAAATTTAAGGCTTATTCCCTAAAAAAGGGTAATTTCTGGAATTTGCCCCCCAAAAAGTCTAATTTCTGCCCTTTTGCCCTGAAATAAGAGGAATTTCTGTATTTTTGCAACAAGATAAAGGAAATTTCTGCAATTTTGCTTAAAAATAATGAAAATTTCTGCAATTTTGTTCCAAAAAACAGAAATTTCATTAATTTTGCCCCACAATAAGGGGAATTTCTGTCTTATTGCCCCAAAATTAACAGAATTTCTGATTTTTGCCCCAAAATTTGAAGCATTACAGAATTTTTGCCACAAAATAAGGGAAATTTTTGCAATTTGCTTAAAAAAGAAGAATTTTCTGTCTTTTTGACCAAAAAAGTGAAATTTCGGAATTTTTGCCCCCAAATAAGTGGAATTTCTGCCCTTTTGCCCCAAAATTAGTGGAATTTCTGAATTTTTGCCCCCAAATAATTGGAATTTCTGCCTTTTTGCCCCAAAATTAGTGGAATTTCTGCATTTTTGCTCCAATATAAAAGGAAATTCAGCATTTTTGCCCCCAAAATAAAGGAATTTCTGCCTTTTTGCCCTAAAATTAGGGGAATTTCTGCCTTTTTGCCACAAAATTAGTGGAATTTCTGCATTTTTGCTCCAAAATAAGGGGAATTTCAGGATTTTTGCCCAAAAATAAGGGGAATTTATGCAATTTTCCTCAAAATTAGAGGAATTTCTGCAATTTTGCCCCAAAATAAAAGAAATTTTTGCAATTTTGTCCCAAAAAAAAGAAATTTCTGCAATTTTGCCCCACAATAAGGGGAATTTCTGCATTTTGCCCCAAAATTAGAGGAATTTCTGCATTTTTGCCGCAAAATTACGGGCATTACTGTGTTTTTGCCCCAAAAATAAGGGAAATTTCTGCATTTTTCCCCAAAATTAATTGGAATTTCTGCCTTTTTGCCCTAAAATAAGAAGAATTTCTGCCTTTTTGTCACAAAATAAGGGGAATTTCAGTCTTCTTCCCTTAAATAAGTTTAATTTCTGCAATTTGGCCCAAAATTAGCGGAATTTCTGCCTTTTTGACCTAAAATGAGGGGAATTTCTGGATTTTTGTCCCATGATGAGGAAAATTTCTGCAATTTTGCACAAAAAATAATGGAAATTTCTGCCTTTTAGCCCCAAAATGAGGAGAATTTCTGCTTTTTTGACCCCAAATTAGGTGCATTACTGTCTTTTTGCCCAAAATAAAGAAAATTTCTGCATTTTGCCCAAAATTAATTGGAATTTCTGATTTTTGCCCTAAAATAAAAAGAATTTCTGCCTTTAAGGCAAAAAATAAGAAGAATTTCAGTCTTTTTGCCCTAAAATAAGGGTAATTTCTGCAATATGCCCCCTAATAATGGAATTTCTGCTTTTATGACCTGAAATTAGGGGAATTTCTCACATTTTTGCCCAAGAAAAGGGAAATTTCTGCAATTTTACCCTAAAGTAAGGGAAATTTTTGCAATTTTGTCCAAAAAAAGGGAAATCTCAGCAATTTTGCCCCACAATAATGGGTATTTCTGCCTTTTTGTCCCAAAATTAGGGGATTTTCTGAATTTTTACTCCAAAATTAGAAGCATTGCTGCATTTTTACCCCAAAATAAGGAAAATTTTTGCAATTTGCCTCAAAATAAAGGAAATTTCTGCAATTTTGTCCCAAAAAAGGGATATTTCTGCATTTTTGCCCCAAAATATGGGAAAAATCTGCAATTTTGTTCCAAAGTAAGGGAAATTTCTTCCTTTTTACCACAAAATAATGGGAATTTCTGCATTTTTGCCACAAAATAAGGGAAGTTTCTGAAATTTTATCCTAAAATAAGTTAAATTTCTATCCTTTTGCCTCAAAATAAGGGAAATTTCTGCCTCTTTGGCCCAAAATAAGGGGAATTTATGCATTTTAGCACAAAATTAAGGGAAATTTCTGCATTTTTGCCCAACATTAAGGGGAATTTCTGCCTTTTTGCCCCAAAATTAGGGGAATTTAGTCTTTTTGGCCTAAAATAGGGGTAATTTCTATTTTTGGCCTAAAATAATGATAATTTCTGTCTTTTTTTCCCTAAAATAAGGAAAATTTCTGCATTTTTGCTCCAAAATAAAAGGAATTTAAGCATTTTTGCCCTAAAATAAGGTGAATTTCTGGCTTTTTGCCTTATAATTAGGGCAATTTCTGCCTTTTTGCCCCCAAATTAGGTGCATTACTGTGTTTTTGCCCCAAAATAATGGGAATTTCTGCATTATTGGCCAAAATTATGTGGAATTTCTTCCTTTTTCTCAAAAATAAGAAGAATTTCTGCCTTTTTGGCACAAAATAAGAGGAATTTCAGGCTTTTTCCCTAAAATAAGGGTAATTTCTGGAATTTGCCCCCCAAAAAGCATAATTTCTGACCTTTTGCCCTGAAATAAATGGAATTTCTGTATTTTTGCCACAAGATACAGGAAATTTCTGCAATTTTGCTTAAAAATAAGAGAAATTTCTGCAATTTTGTACCAAAAAAAAGAAATTTCATTAATTTCCTCCACAATAAGTGGAATTTCTGTCTTTTTGCCCCAAAATTAATGGAATTTCTGCTTTTTGCCCCAAAATTAGAAGCATTACAGAATTTTTGCCACAGAATAAGGGAAATTTCTGCAATTTGCCTCAAAAAAGAAGAATTTTTTGCCTTTTAGACCCAAAAAACTGAAATTTCTGAATTTTTACCCCAAATAAGTCGAATTTCTGCCTTTTTGCCCCAAAAATAGTGGAATTTCTAAATTTTGCCCCAAAATTAAAAGCATTAGTGCATTTTTGCCCAAAAATATGGGAAATTTCTGCAATTTTGTTCCAAAATAAAGGGAATTTCTGCTTTTCTACCCCAAAATAATTTAAATTTCTTCATTTTTGCCACAAAATAAGGGAAATTTCTGCAATATTATCCTAAAATAAGTTAAATTTCTATAGTTTTGCCCCAAAATAAGGGAAATTCCTGCCTTTTTGGCCCCAAATAAAGGGAATTTCTGCATTTTTGCCCCAAATTAAGGGAAATTTCTGCACTTTTGCTCAAAAATAAGGGTAATTTCTGTATTTTTGGCCTAAAATAAGGGGGATTTCTGAATTTTTGCCCTGTATTAAGGAAAATTTCTGCATTTTTGCTCCAAAATAAGGGGAATTTCTACAATTTTTCCCCAAAATTAGGGGAATTTCTGTAATTTTGCCCCAAATAAGGGAAATTTCTGCAATTTTGCCCTAAAAGTAGGGGAATTTCTGCAATTTTGCCCCAAAATAACGGAAATTTCTGCAATTTTTCCCCAAAATTAAGGGAATTTCTGCCATTTTGCCCCATAATAAGAAAAATTTATGCAATTTTGCACCAAAATAAGAGATATTTCTTTATTTTTTTCTCCAAAATAGAGGGAGTTTCTGCCTTTTTGAAACAAAAAAGGGGGAATTTCTGCAATTTTGTTCCAAAATAAGGGGAATTTCTGCATTTTTGCCCCAAAATAAGGGAAATTTCTGCCTTTTTGGCGCAAAAAAGGGGGAATTTCAGTCTTTTTGCCCTAAAATAAGGGTAATTTCTGCATATTTGACCCCAAGTATGCGATATTTCTGATTTTTTGACACGAAATAAGGAGAATTTCTGCAATTTTGCCCCGAAATTAGAGAAATTTTTGCAATTTTGTCCCAAAAAAAGGAAATTTCAGCAGTTCTGCCCCAAAATAAGGGGAATTTCTGTTTTTTGCACCAAAATTAGAAGAATTTCTGCATTTTTGCCACAAAATTAGGGGCATTACTGTGTTCTTGCCCAAAAATAAGGGAAATTTCTGCATTTTTCCCCAAATTTAATTGGAATTTCTGCCTTTTTGCCCTAAAATAAGAAGAATTTCTGCTTTTTTGGCACAAAATAAGGGGAATTTCAGTCTTCTTCCCTTAAATAAGTTTAATTTCTGCAATTTAGCACAAAATTCGCGGAATTTCTGCCTTTTTGACCTAAAATGAGGGGAATTTCTGGATTTTTGTCCCATGATGAGGAAAATTTCTGCAATTTTGCACAAAAAATAATAGAATTGTCTGCCTTTTTGCCCCAAAATGAGGAGAATTTCTGCCTTTTTGACCCCAAATTAGGTGCATTACTGTCTTTTTGCCCAAAATAAGGGAAATTTCTGCATTTTTGCCCAAAATTTATTGGAATTTCTGATTTTTGCCCTAAAATAAAAAGAATTTCTGCCTTTAAGGCAAAAAATAAGGTGAATTTCAGTCTTTTTACCCTAATATAATGGTAATTTCTGCAATTTGCCCCCTAATAAGTGGAATTTCTGCCTTTATGACCTGAAAAAACGGGAATTTCTAACATTTTTGCCCATGAAAAAGGAAATTTCTGCAATTTTACCCCAAAGTAAGGGAAATTTTTGTAATTTTGTCCAAAAAAAGGGAAATCTCAGCAATTTTGCCCCACAATAATAGGAATTTCTGCCTTTTTGCCCCAAAATTAGGGGAATTTCTGAATTTTTGCTCCAAAATTAGAAGCATTACTGCATTTTTACCCCAAAATAAGGGAAATTTCTGCAATTTGCCTCAAAATAAAGGAAATTTCTGCAATTTTGTTTCAAAAAGCAATATTTCTGCATTTTTGCCCCAAAATAATGAGAATTTTTGCCTTTTTGCCCTAAAATTAGTGAAATTTCTGAATTTTTCCCCAAAATTAGCACCATTACTGCATTTTTGCCCCAAATATCGGAAATTTCTGCAATTATGTTCCAAAATACGGGAAATTTCTGCCTTTTTACCCCAAAATAATGGGAATTTCTGCATTTTTGCCACAAATTGAGAGAAGTTTCTGTAATTTTATCCTAAAATAAGTTAAATTTCTATCCTTTTGCCTCAAAAGAAGGGAAATTTCTGCCTATTTGGCCCGAAATAAGGGGAATTTCTGCATTTTTCCCAAAATTAAGGGGAATTTCTGCCTTTTTGCTCTAAAATAAGGGGAATTTCTGCCTTTTTGCTGCAAAATAAGGGGAATTTACACTTTTTGGCCTAAAATAAGGGTAATTTCTATTTTTGGCTTAAAATAATGGGAATTTCTGTCTTTTTGTCCTAAAATAAGGGGAATTTCTGCCTTTTTGCCCCCAAATTAGGTGCATTACTATCTTTTTGCCCAAAATAAAATAAATTTCTGCATTTTTGCCTAAAATTAAGTGGAATTTCTGATTTTTGCCCTAAAATAAAAAGAATTTCTGCCTTTAAGGCAAAAAATAAGGGAAATTTCAGTATTTTTGCCCTAAAATAATGGAAAATTCTGCATTTTTGGCCAAAATTATGTGGAATTTCTGCCTTTTTGCTCTAAATTAAGAAGAATTTCTGCCTTTTTGGCACAAAATAAGTGGAATTTCAGGCTTTTTCCCTAAAATAAGGGTAATTTCTTGAATTTGCCCCCAAAAAAACATAATTTCTGCCCTTTTGCCCTGAAATAAAAGGAATTTCTGTATTTTTGCCACAAGATAAAGAAAATTTCTGCAATTTTGCTTAAAAATAAGGGAAATTTCTCCAATTTTGTCCCAAAAAAAGGAAATTTCATTAATTTTGCCTCACAATAAGGGGAATTTCTGTCTTTTTGCCCCAAAATTAATGGAATTTCTGATTTTTGCCCCAAAATTATAAGCATTACAGAATTTTTGCCACAAAATATAGGAAATTTCTGCAATTTTGTTCCAAAATAATGGGAATTTCTTCATTTTTGCCACAAAATAAGGTAAATTTCTGCCATATTATCCTAAAATAAGTTAAATTTCTATACTTTTGTTCCAAAATAAGTGAAATTCCTGCATCTTTGGACCCAAATAAGGGGAATTTCTGCATTTTTCCCCAAATTAAGGGAAATTTCTGCAATTTTGCCCAAAAATAAGGGTAATTTCTGTATTTTTGGCCTAAAATAAGGTAAATTTCTGCATTTTTGCCCCAAAATAAAAGGGAAATTTTGTATTTTTACCCTGAATTAAAGAAAATTTCTGCATTTATGCTCCAAAATGAGGGGAATTTCTGCAATTTTTCCACAAAATTAAGGAAATTTCTGTAATTTTGCCCCAAAATAAGGGAAATTTTAGCAATTTTGCCCAAAAATTAGGGGAATTTCTGCAATTTTGCACCAAAATAATGGTATTTTCTACATTTTTCCTCCAAAATAAAGAGAGTTTCTGCATTTTTGAAACAAAATAAAGGGGAATTTCTGCAATTTTGTTCCAAAATATGGGGAATTTCTGCATTTTTGTTCCAAAATAAGGGGAATTTCTGCCTTTTTGGCGCAAAAAAGGGGGAATTTCAGTTTTTTGCCCTAAAATAAGGGTAATTTCGGCATTTTTGACACCAAGTATGCGGTATTTCTGCCTTTATGACCCGATATAAGGGGAATTTCCGCAATTTTGCCCCAAAATAATAGAAATTTCTGCAATTTGTCCCAAAAAAAATAAATTTCAGCAATTTTGCCCCGAAATAAGGGAAATTTCTGCCTTTTGCCCCAAAATTAGGGGAATTTCTGCATTTTTGCTGCAAAATTATGGGCATTACTGTGTTTTTGCCCCAAAATAAAGTAAATTTCTGCATTTTTGCCCAAAATCAATTGGATTTTCTGCCTTTTTGCCCTAAAATAAAAAGAATTTCTGCTTTTTTGGCAAAAAATAAGGGGAATTTCAGTCTTCTTCCCTTTAAAAAGTTTAATTTCTGTAATTTGCCCCCAAATTAGCGGAATTTCTGCTTTTTTGACCTAAAATGAGGGGAATTTCTGGATTTTTGTCCCATGATAAGGAAAATTTCTGCAATTTTGCACCAAAATAAGGGAAATTTCTTCCTTTTTGCCCCAAAATAAAGGGAATTTCTACCTTTTTGCCCCAAAATGAGGAGAATTTCTGCCTTTTTGCCCCGAAATAAAAGGAATTTCTGCATTTTTGCCCCAAAATAATAGGAATTTCTGCCTTTTGCCCCAAAATAAGTGAAATTTCAGAATTTTGTCCCAAAATTAGTGAAATTTCTGAATTTTGCTCCAAAATTAGAAGCATTACTGTTTTTTGCCCCAAAATATGGTAAATTTCTGCAATTTTGTTACAAAATAAGGGAAATATCTTCCTTTTTACCACAAAATAATGGGAATTTCTGCATTTTTGCCACATAATAAGAGAAGTTGCTGCAATTTTATCTTAAATTAAGTTAAGTTTCTAAACTTTTGCCTCAAAATAAGGGAAATTTCTGCCTATTTGGCCAAAAATAAGGAGAATTTCTGCATTTTTGCCACAAATTAAGGAAAATTTCTGCATTTTGGCACAAAATTAAGTGGAATTTCTGATTTTTGCCCTAAAATAAAAAGAATTTCTGCCTTTAAGGCAAAAATAAGAAGAATTTCAGTTTATTTGCCCTAAAATAAGGGTAATTTCTGCAATTTGAAACCTAATAAGTGGAATTTCTTTCTTTATGACCTGAAAGAAGAGGAATTTCTAACATTTTTGACCAAAATAAGGGAAATTTCTGCAATTTTACGCCAAAATAAAAAAAATTTTTGCAATTTTGTCCAAAAACAGAGAAATCTCAGCAATTTTGCCCCACAATAAGGGGAAATTCTGCCTTTTTGCCCCAAAATTAGGGGAATTTCTGAATTTTTGCTTCAAAATTAGAAGCATTACTGCATTTTTACCCCAAAATAAGGGAAATTTCTTCAATTTGCCTCAAAATAAAGGAAATTTCTGCAATTTTGTCCCAAAAAAGGTATATTTCTGCATTTTTGCCCCAAAATAATAGGGATTTTTGCCTTTTGGCCCCAAAATTAGTGAAATTTCTGAATTTTGCCACAAAATTACAGCATTACTGCATTTTTGCCCCAAAATATGGGAAATCTCTGCAATTTTGTTCCAAAATAAGGGAAATTTCTGCCTTTTTACCCCAAAATAATGGGAATTTCTGCACTTTTGCCACATAATAAGGGAAGTTTCTGCAATTTTATCCCAAAATAAGTTAAATTTCTATCCTTTTGCCTCAAAATAAGGGAAATTTCTGCCTATTTGTCCCAAAATAAGGGGAATTTCTGCATTTTTGCAAAAAATTAAGGGAAATTTCTGCATTTTTGCCCAAAATTAAGTGGAATTTCTGCCATTTAGCCCTAAAATAATGGGAATTTTGTCTTTTTGGCCTAAAGTAAGGGTAATTTGGAATTTTGGCCTAAAATAATGAGAATTTCTGTCATTTTGCCTTAAAATAAGGAAAATTTCTGCATTTTTGCTACAAAATAAGGGAAATTTCAGCATTTTTGCCCCAAAATAAGGGCAATTTCTGCCTTTTTGCCCCAAAATTATGGGAATTTCTGACTTTTTGCCCCCAAATTAGGTGCATTACTTTGTTTTTGCCCCAAAATAATGGAAATTCCTGCATTTTTGGCCAAAATTATGTGGAATTTCTGCTTTTTTGCTCTAAAATAAGAAGAATTTCAGCCTTTTGGCACAAAATAATAGGAATTTCAGGCTTTTTTCCTAAATTAAGGGTAATTTCTGGAATTTGCCCCGAAAAAAGCGTAATTTCTGCCCTTTTGCCCTGAAATAAAAGGAATTTCTGTATTTTTGCCACAAGATAAAGAAAATTTCTGCAATTTTGTTTAAAAATAAGGGAAATTTCTGCAATTTTGTCCCAAAAAAAGGAAATTTCATTAATTTCGCCAACTATAAAAGGAATTTCTGTTTTTTTGCCTCAAAATTAACGGAATTTCTGATTTTTGCCCCAAAATTAGAAGCATTACAGAATTTTTGCCACAAAATAAGGGAAATTTCAGCAATTTGCCTCGAAAAGGAAGAATTTTCTGCCTTTTTGACCCAAAAAAGGGAAATTCCTGAATTTTTGCCCCCAAATAAGTGGAATTTCTGCCTATTTGCCCCAAAATTAGTGGAATTTCTAAATTTTGCCCCAAAATTAGCAGTATTAGTGCATTATTGCCCAAAAATATGGGAAATTTCTGTAATTTTGTTCCAAAATAAAGGGAATTTCTGCCTTTCTACCCCAAAATAATGGGAATTTCTTCATTTTTGCCACAAAATAGAAGAAATTCCTGCCTTTGTAGCCCCAAATAAGGGGAATTTCTGCATTTTTGCCCCAAATTAAAGAAAATTTCTGCATTTTTCCCCAAAAATAAGGGTAATTTCTGTATTTTTTGCCTAAAATAAGGGGAATTTCTGCATTTTTGCCCCAAAATAAGGGGAATTTCTTTATTTTTGTCCTGTATTAAAGAAAATTTCTGCATTTTTGCTCCAAACTAAAGTGAATTTCTGCAATTTTGCCCTAAAATTAAGGAAATTTCTGCAATTTTGCCCCAAAATAAGGGAAATTTCTGCAATTTTTCTCCAAAATTAGAGGAATTTATGCCTTTTTGCCACATAATAAGGGAAATTTATGCAATTTTTCACCAAAATAAGGGAATTTTCTTCATTTTTGCTTCAAAATAAAGGAAATTTCTGCCTGTTTGAAACAAAAAAAGGAGAATTTCTGCAATTTTGTTCCAAAATAAGGGGAATTTCTGCATTTTTGCCACAAAATAAGGAAAATTTCTGCTTTTTGGTGCAAAAAAGGGGGAATTTCAGTCTTTTTTCCCTTAAATAAGGGTAATTTCTGCATATTTACACCAAGTATGCGGTGTTTCTGCATTTTTGACCCGAAATAAGGGGTATTTCTGCAATTTTGCCCCAAAATAAGACATATTTTTGCAATTTTGTCCCCAAAAAGGGAAATTTCAGCAATTTTGCCCCACAATAAGGGGACTTTCTGCCTTTTGCCCCAAAATTAGGGGAATTTCTGCATTTATGCCAAATATTTAGAGGCATTACTGTGTTTTTGCCCCAAAATAAGGGAAATTTCTGCATTTTTCCACAAAATTAATTGGAATTTCTGCCTTTTTGCCCTAAAATAAGAAGATTTTCTGCTTTTTTGGCACAAAATAAAGGGAATTTCAGTCTTCTTCCCTTAAATAAGTATAATTTCTGCAATTTGCCCCCAAATTAGCGGAATTTCTGCCTTTTTGACCTAAAATGAGGGGAATTTCTGGATTTTTGTCCCATGATAAGGAAAATTTCTGCATTTTTGCCTAAAAATAAGGGAAATTTCTGCCTTTTTGCCCTAAAATAAGAGGAATTTCTGCCTTTTTGCCCCAAGACAAGGGGAATTTAGTCTTTTTGGCCTAAAATAACGGTAATTTCTATTTTTGGCCTAAAATAATGATAATTTCTGTCTTTTTACTGTAAAATAAGGAAAATTTCTGCATTTTTGCTCCAAAATAAGGGGAATTTCAGCATTTTTGCCCCAAAATAAGGGGAATTTCTGCTTTTTTGCACCAAAATTAGGGGAATTTCTGCCTTTTTGCCCCCCAATTAGGTGCATTACTGTCTTTTTGTCCAAAATAAGGGCAATTTCTGCATTTTTGCCCAAAATTAATTGGAATTTCTGATTTTTGCCCTAAAATAAAAAGAATTTCTGCCTTTAAGGCAAAAAATAAGGGCAATGTCAGTCTTTTGCCCTAAAATAAGGGTAATTTCTGCAATTTGCCCCCTAATAAGTGGAATTTCTGCCTTTATGACCTGAAAGAAGAGGAATTTCTAACATTTTTGCCCTAGATAAGGGAAATTTCTGCAATTTTACCCCAAAATAAGGGAAATTTCTTCTATTTTACCACAAAGTAATGGGAATTTCTGCATTTTTGCCACAAAATAAGGGAAGTTTCTGCAATTTTATCCTAAAATAAGTTAAATTTCTAAATTTTTGCCTCAAAATAAGGGAAATTTCTGCCTCTTTGGCCAAAAATAAGGGAAATTTCTGCATTTTTGCCACAAATTAAGGAAAATTTCTGCATTTTTGCCCAAAATTAAGTGGAGTTACTGATTTTTGCACTAAAATAAAAAGAATTTCTGCCTTTAAGGCAAAAAATAAGGGGAATTTCAGTCTTTTTGCTCTAAAATAAGGGTAATTTCTGCAATTTGCCCCCTAATAAGTGGAATTTCTGCCTTTATGACCTGAAAGAAGGGGAATTTCTAACATTTTTGCCCAAGATAAGGGAAATTTCTGCAATTTTATCCCAAAATAGGGGAAATTTTTGCAATTTTGTCCAAAAAATGGAAATGTCAGCAATTTTGCCACACAATAGGGAAATTTCTGCCTTTTTGCCCCAAAATTAGGGGAATTTCTAAATTAATGCTCCAAAATTAGAAGCATTACTGCATTTTTACCCCATAATAAGGGAAATTTCTGCAATTTGCCTCAAAATAAAGGAAATTTCTGCAATTTTGTTCCAAAAAAGGGATATTTCTGCATTTTTGCCCCAAAATAATAGGGATTTTTGCCTTTTGGCCCCAAAATTAGTGAAATTTCTGAATTTTGCCTCAAAATTAGCAGCATTACTGCATGTTTGCTCCAAAATATGGGAAATTTCTTAAATTTTGTTCCAAAATACGGGAAATTTCTGCCTTTTTACCCAAAAATAATGGGAATTTCTGCATTTTTGCCACAAAATATGGGAAGTTTCTAAAATTTTATCTTAAAATAAATTAAATTTCTATCCTTTTGCCACAAAATAAGCGAAATTTCTGCCTATTTGGCCCAAAATAAAAGGAATTTCTGAATTTTTGCCCAAAATTAAGGGAAATTTCTGCATTTTTGCCCAAAATTAAGGGGAATTTCTGCCTCTTTGCCCTAAAATAAAGGGAATTTCTGCCTTTTTGCCCCAAAATATGGGTAATTTAGTCTTTTTGAACTTAAATAAGGGTAATTTCTATTTTTGTCCTAAACTAATAAGAATTTCTGTTTTTTTGCCCTAAAATAAGGAAATTTCTGCATTTTTGCTAGAAAATAAGGGGAATTTCAGCATTTTTGCCCTAAAATAAGGGGAATTTCTGACTTTTTGTCCCAAAATTAGGGGAATTTCTTCGTTTTTGCCCCCAAATTAGGTGCATTATTGTGTTTTTGCCCCAAAATAATGGAAATTTCTGCATTTATGGCCAAAATTATGTGGAATTTCTGCCTTTTTGCTCTAAAATAACAAGAATTTCTGCCTTTTTGGCACAAAATAAGAGAAATTTAAGGCTTTTTCTTTAAAATAAGGGTAAGTTCTATAATTTGCCCCAAAAAAAGCGTAATTTCTGCCCTTTTGCTTTGAAATAAAAGGAATTTCTGTATTTTTGCCACAAGATAAAGGAAATTTCTGCAATTTTGCTTAAAAATAAGGGAAATTTCTGCAATTTTGTCCCAAAAAAAGAAAATTTCATTAATTTCCCCCACAATAAAGGGAATTTCTGTCTTTTTGCCCCAAAATTAACGGAATTACTGATTTTTGCCCCAAAATTAGAAGCATTACAGAATTTTGGCACAAAATAAGGGAAATTTCGACAATTTGCCTCAAAAAAGAAGAATTTTCTGCCTTTTTGACCCAAAAAAGGGAAATTTCTGAATTTTTGCCCCCAAATAAGTGGAATTTCTGCCTTTTTGCCCCAAAATTAGTGCAATTTCTAAATTTTGCCCCAAAATTAAAGCATTAGTGCACTTTTGCCCAAAAATATGGGAAATTTCTGCAATTTTGTTCCAAAATAAAGGGAATTTCTGCCTTTCTACCCCAAAATAATGGAAATTTCTTCATTTTTTCCACAAAATAAGGTAAATTTCTGCAATATTATCCTAAAATAAGTTAAATTCCTATACATTTGCCTTAAAAAAAGGGAAATTCCTGCCTTTTTAGCCCCAAGTAAGGGAAATTTCTGCATTTTTGACCAAAATTTAGGGAAATTTCAGCATTTTTGCCCAAAATTAAGGGGAATTTCTGCCTTTTTGCCCTAAAATAAAGGGAATTTCTGCCTTTTTGCCCCAAAATAAGGGTAATTTAGTCTTTTTGACCTAAAATAAGGGTAATTTCTATTTTTGGCCTAAAATAATAAGAATTTCTGTCTTTTCGCCCCAAAATAAGGGAAATTTCTGCATTTTACCACAAAATTAATTGGAATTTCTGCCTTTTTGCCCTAAAATAAGAAGAATTTCTGCTTTTTTGGCACAAAATAAAGGGAATTTCAGTCTTCTTCCCTTAAATAAGTTTAGTTTCTGCAATTTGCCCCCAAATTAGCGTAATTTATGTTTTTTTGACCTAAAATGAGGGGAATTTCTGAATTTTTGTCGCATGATAAGGAAAATTTCTGCAAATTTGCCCAAAAATAAGAGAAATTTCTTCTTTTTTGCCACAAAATGAAGAGAATTTCTGCTTTTTTGCCCCCAAATAAAAGGAATTTCTGCATATTTGCCCCAAAATAATAGGAATTTCTGCCTTTTTGCCCCAAAATTAGTTAAATTTCTGAATGTTGTCTGAAAATAAGTGAAATTTCTGAATTTTGCCCTAAAATTAGAAGCATTACTGCTTTTTTGCCCCAAAATATGGGAAATTTTTGCAATTTTTTTCCAAAATTAGGGAAATTTCTGCCTTTTTACCCCAAAATAATGGGAATTTCTGCATTTTTTGCCACAAAATAAGGAAAGTTTCTGCAATTTTATCTTAAAATAAGTTAAATTTCTATCCTTTTGCTTCAAAATAAGGGAAATTTCTGCCTATTTGGCCCAAAATAAGGTGAATTTCTGCATTTTTGCCCAAAATTAAGGGGAATTTCTGCCTTTTTGCCCTAAAATAAGAGGAATTTCTGCCTTTTTGCCCCAAAACAAAATGAATTTAGTCTTTTTGGCCTAAAATAAGGGTAATTTCTATTTTTGGCCCAAAATAATGAGAATTTCTTTCTTTTTGCTCTAAAATAAGGAAAATTTCTGCATTTTTGCTCCAAAATAAGGGGAATTTCAGCATTTTTGCCCCAAAATAAGGGGAATTTCTGCTTTTTTGCCCCAAAATTAGGGGAATTTCTGCGTTTTTGCCAGCAAATTAGGTGCATTACTGTCTTTTTGTTTAAAATAAGAAAAATTTCTGCATTTTTGCCCAAAATTAAGTGGAATTTCTGATTTTTGCCCTAAAATAAAAAGAATTTCTGCCTTTAAGGCAAAAAATAAGGGCAATGTCAGTCTTTTGCCCTAAAATAAGGGTAATTTCTGCAATTTGCCCCCTAATAAGTGGAATTTCTGCCTTTATGACCTGAAAGAAGGGGAATTTCTAACATTTTTGCCCAAGATAAGGGAAATTTCTGCAATTTTATCCCCAAATAGGGGAAATTTTTGCAATTTTCTCCAAAAAATGGAAATGTCAGCAATTTTGCCCCACAATAGGGGAATTTCTGCCTTTTTGCCCCAAAATTAGGGGAATTTCTGAATTTTTACTCCAAAATTAGAAGCATTAATGTATTTTTACCCCATAATAAGGGAAATTTCTGCAATTTGCCTCAAAATAAAGGAAAATTCTGCAATTTTGTCCCAAAAAAGGGATATTTCTGCATTTTTGCCCCAAAATAATAGGGATTTTTGCCTTTTTGCCCCAAAATTAGTGAAATTTCTGAATTTTGCCCCAAAATTAGCAGCATTACTGCATTTTTGCTCCAAAATATGGGAAATTTCTGCAATTTTGTTCCAAAATAAGGGAAATTTCTGCCTTTTTAACACAAAACAATAAGAATTTCTGCATTTTTGCCACTAAATAAGGGAAATTTCTTAAATTTTATCTTAAAATATGTTAAATTTCTATCCTTTTGCCACAAAATAAGGGAAATTTCTGCCTATTTGGCCCAAAATAAGGGAAATTTCTGCATTATTGCCCAAAATTAAGGGAAATTTCTGCATTTTTTCCCAAAATTAAGGGGAATTTCTGCCTTTTTGCCCTAAAATAAAGGGAATTACTGCCTTTTTGCCCCAAAATAAGGGTAATTTAGTCTTTTTGACCTATAATAAGGGTAATTTCTATTTTTGCCCTAAAATAATAAGAATTTCTGTCTTTTTGCCCTAAAATAAGGAAAATTTCTGCATTTTTGCTCGAAAATAAGGGGAATTTCAGCATTTTTGCCCCAAAATAAGGGGAATTTCTGCATTTATGGCTAAAATTATGTGAAATTTCTTCCTTTTTGCTCTAAAATAAGAAGAATTTCTGCATTTTTGGCACAAAATAAGAGAAATTTAAGGCTTTTTTCCCTAAAATAAGGGTAAGTTCTGGAATTTGCCACCAAAAAAGCGTAATTTCTGCCCTTTTGCCTTGAAATAAAAGGAATTTCTGTATTTTTGCCACAAGATAAAGGAAATTTCTGCAATTTTGTTTAAAAATAAGGGAAATTTCTGCAATTTTGTCCCAAAAAAAAGAAAATTTCATTAATTTCTCCCACAATAAGTGGAATTTCTGTCTTTTTGCCCCAAAATTAACGGAATTTCTGATTTTTGCCCCAAAACTAGAAGCATTACAGTATTTTTGCCACAAAATAAGGGAAATTTCAGCAATTTGCCTCAAAAAAGAAGAATTTTCTGCCTTTTTGACCTAAAAAAAGAGAAATTTCTGAAGTTTTACCCCCAAATAAGTGGAATTTCTGCCTTTTTTCCCCAAAATTAGTGCAATTTCTAAATTTTGCCCCAAAATTAGAAGCATTAGTGCATTTTTGCCCAAAAATATTGGAAATTTCTGCAATTTTATTCCAAAATAAAGGGAATTTCTGCCTTTCTACTCCAAAATAATGGGAATTTCTTCATTTTTTGCCACAAAATAAGGTAAATTTCTGCAATATTATCCTAAAATAAGTTAAATTTCTATACTTTTGCCTCAAAATAAGAGAAATTCCTGCCTTTTTAGCACCAAGTAAGGGAAATTTCTGCATTTTTGCCCCAAATTAAGGGAAATTTCTGCATTTTTGCCCAAAAATAAGGGTAATTTCTGTATTTTTGGCCTAAAATAAGGGGAATTTCTGCATTTTTGCCCCAAAATAAGGAGAATTTCTGTATTTTTGCCCTATATTAAGGAAAATTTTTGCATTTTTGCTCCAAAATAAAGGGAATTTCTGCAATTTTTTCCCAAAATTAGCGGAATTTCTGTAATTTTGCCCCAAATTAGTGAAATTTCTGCAATTTTGCCCTAAAATTAGGAGAATTTCTGTCTTTTTGCCCCATAATAAGGGAAATTTATGCAATTTTGCACCAAAATAAGAGAATTTTCTTCATTTTTGCTCCAAAATAGAGGGAATTTCTGCCTTTTTGCCCCAAAATGAGGAGAATTTCTGCCTTTTTGCTCCCAAATAAAAGGAATTTCTGCATTTTTGCCACAAAATAATAGGAATTTCTGCCTTTTTGCCCCAAAATTAGTGAAATTTCTGAATTTTGTCCCAAAATTAGTGAAATTTCTGAATTTTGCACCAAAATTACAAGCATTACTGCTTTTTCCCCCAAAATATGGGAAATTTCTGCAATTTTGTTACAATATAAGGGAAATTTCTATTATTTTACCACAAAATAATGGGAATTTCTGCATTTTTGCCACAAAATAAGAGAAGTTTCTGCAATTTTATCCTAAAATAAGATAAATTTCTAAACTTTTGCCTCAAAATAAGGGAAATTTCTGCCTCTTTGGCCAAAAATAAGGGAAATTTCTGCATTTTTGCCCCATAATAAGGGAAATTTATGCAATTTTGCACCAAAATAAGGGAATTTTCTTTATTTTTGCTCCAAAATAGAGGGAATTTCTGCCTTTTTGCCCCAAAATTAGTTAAATTTCTGAATGTTGTCTCAAAATAAGTGAAATTTCTGAATTTTGCCCCAAAATTAGAAGCATTACTGTTTTTTGCCCCAAAATATGGGAAATTTTTGCAATTTTGTTCCAAAATAAAGGAAATTTCTGCCTTTTTACCCCAAAATAATGGGAATTTCTGCATTTTTTGCCACAAAATAAGGGAAGTTTCTGCAATTTTTTCTTAAAATAAGTTAAATTACTATCCTTTTGCCTCAAAATAAGAGAAATTTCTGCCTATTTGGCCCAAAATAAGGTGAATTTCTGCATTTTTGCCCAAAATTAAGGGGAATTTCTGCCTTTTTGCCCTAAAATAAGAGGAATTTCTGCCTTTTTGCCCCAAAACAAAATGAATTTAGTCTTTTTGGCCTAAAATAAGGGTAATTTCTATTTTTGGCCCAAAATAATGAGAATTTCTTTCTTTTTGCTCTAAAATAAGGAAAATTTCTGCATTTTTGCTCCAAAATAAGGGGAATTTCAGCATTTTTGCCCCAAAATAAAGAGAATTTCTGCTTTTTTGCCCCAAAATTAGAGGAATTTCTGCGTTTTTGCCAGCAAATTAGGTGCATTACTGTCTTTTTGTCCAAAATAAGGAAAATTTCTGCATTTTTGCCCAAAATTAAGTGGAATTTCTGATTTTTGCCCTAAAATAAAAAGAATTTCTGCCTTTAAGGCAAAAAATAAGGGCAATGTCAGTCTTTTGCCCTAAAATAATGGTAATTTCTGCAATTTGCCCCATAATAAGTGGAATTTCTGCCTTTATGACCTGAAAGAAGGGGAATTTCTAACATTTTTGCCTAAGATAAAAGAAATTTCTGCAATTTTATCCCAAAATAGGGGAAATTTTTGCAATTTTGTCCAAAAAATGGAAATGTCAGCAATTTTGCCCCACAATAGGGGAATTTCTGCCTTTTTGCCCCAAAATTAAGGGATTTTCTGAATTTTTGCTCCAAAATTAGAAGCATTAACGTATTTTTACCCCATAATAAGGGAAATTTCTGCAATTTGCCTCAAAATAAAGGAAAATTCTGCAATTTTGTCCCAAAAAAGGGATATTTCTGCATTTTTGCCCCAAAATAATAGGGATTTTTGCCTTTTTGCCCCAAAATTAGTGAAATTTCTGAATTTTGCCCCAAAATTAGCAGCATTACTGCATTTTTGCTCCAAAATATGGGAAATTTCTGCAATTTTGTTCCAAAATAAAGGAAATTTCTGCCTTTTTACCCCAAAATAATAAGAATTTCTGCATTTTTGCAACAAAATAAGGGAAATTTCTGAAATTTTATCTTAAAATATGTTAAATTTCTATACTTTTGCCACAAAATAAGGGAAATTTCTGCCTATTTGGCCCAAAATAAGGGGAATTTCTGCATTTTTGCCCAAAATTAAGGGAAATTTCTGCATTTTTGCCCAAAATTAAGGGGAATTTCTGCCTTTTTGCCCTAAAATAAAGGGAATTACTGCCTTTTTGCCCCAAAATAAGGGTAATTTAGTCTTTTTGACCTAAATTAAGAGTAATTTCTATTTTTGGCCTAAAATAATAAGAATTTCTGTCTTTTTGCCCTAAAATAAGAAAAATTTCTGCATTTTTGCTCGAAAATAAGGGGAATTTCAGCATATTTGCCCCAAAATATGGGGAATTTCTGCATTTTTGGCCAAAATTATGTGGAATTTCTGCCTTTTTGCTCTAAATTAAGAAGAATTTCTGCATTTTTGGCACAAAATAAGAGAAATTTAGGGCTTTTTTCCCTAAAATAAGGGTAAGTTCTGGAATTTGCCACCAAAAAAGCGTAATTTCTGCCCTTTTGCCTTGAAATAAACGGAATTTCTGTATTTTTGCCACAAGATAAAGGAAATTTCTGCAATTTTGCTTAAAAATAAGGGAAATTTCTGCAATTTTGTCCCAAAAAAAGAAAATTTCATTAATTTCTCCCACAATAAGGGGAATTTCTGTCTTTTTGCCCCAAAATTAACGGAATTTCTGATTTTTGCCCCAAAATTAGAAGCATTACAGTATTTTTGCCACAAAATAAGGGAAATTTCAGCAATTTGCCTCAAATAAGAAGAATTTTCTGCCTTTTTGACCCAAAAAAGGGAAATTTCTGAATTTTTACCCCCAAATAAGTGGAATTTCTGCCTTGTTTCCCCCAAATTAGTGCAATTTCTAAATTTTGCCCCAAAATTAGAAGCATTAGTGCATTTTTGCCCAAAAATATGGGAAATTTCTGCAATTTTGTTCCAAAATAAAGGGAATTTCTGCCTTTCTACTCCAAAATAATGGGAATTTCTTCATTTTTTGCCACAAATAAGGTAAATTTCTGCAATATTATCCTAAAATAAGTTAAATTTCTATACTTTTGCCTCAAAATAAGGGAAATTCCTGCCTTTTTAGCACCAAGTAAGGGAAATTTCTGCATTTTTGCCCCAAAATAATAGGAATTTCTGCCTTTTTGCCCCAAAATTAGTTAAATTTCTGAATGTTGTCTGAAAATAAGTGAAATTTCTGAATTTTGCCCTAAAATTAGAAGCATTACTGCTTTTTTGCCCCAAAATATGGGAAATTTTTGCAATTTTTTTCCAAAATTAGGGAAATTTCTGCCTTTTTACCCCAAAATAATGGGAATTTCTGCATTTTTTGCCACAAAATAAGGAAAGTTTCTGCAATTTTATCTTAAAATAAGTTAAATTTCTATCCTTTTGCTTCAAAATAAGGGAAATTTCTGCCTATTTGGCCCAAAATAAGGTGAATTTCTGCATTTTTGCCCAAAATTAAGGGGAATTTCTGCCTTTTTGCCCTAAAATAAGAGGAATTTCTGCCTTTTTGCCCCAAAACAAAATGAATTTAGTCTTTTTGGCCTAAAATAAGGGTAATTTCTATTTTTGGCCCAAAATAATGAGAATTTCTTTCTTTTTGCTCTAAAATAAGGAAAATTTCTGCATTTTTGCTCCAAAATAAGGGGAATTTCAGCATTTTTGCCCCAAAATAAGGGGAATTTCTGCTTTTTTGCCCCAAAATTAGGGGAATTTCTGCGTTTTTGCCAGCAAATTAGGTGCATTACTGTCTTTTTGTTTAAAATAAGAAAAATTTCTGCATTTTTGCCCAAAATTAAGTGGAATTTCTGATTTTTGCCCTAAAATAAAAAGAATTTCTGCCTTTAAGGCAAAAAATAAGGGCAATGTCAGTCTTTTGCCCTAAAATAAGGGTAATTTCTGCAATTTGCCCCCTAATAAGTGGAATTTCTGCCTTTATGACCTGAAAGAAGGGGAATTTCTAACATTTTTGCCCAAGATAAGGGAAATTTCTGCAATTTTATCCCCAAATAGGGGAAATTTTTGCAATTTTGTCCAAAAAATGGAAATGTCAGCAATTTTGCCCCACAATAGGGGAATTTCTGCCTTTTTGCCCCAAAATTAGGGGAATTTCTGAATTTTTACTCCAAAATTAGAAGCATTAATGTATTTTTACCCCATAATAAGGGAAATTTCTGCAATTTGCCTCAAAATAAAGGAAAATTCTGCAATTTTGTCCCAAAAAAGGGATATTTCTGCATTTTTGCCCCAAAATAATAGGGATTTTTGCCTTTTTGCCCCAAAATTAGTGAAATTTCTGAATTTTGCCCCAAAATTAGCAGCATTACTGCATTTTTGCTCCAAAATATGGGAAATTTCTGCAATTTTGTTCCAAAATAAGGGAAATTTCTGCCTTTTTAACACAAAACAATAAGAATTTCTGCATTTTTGCCACTAAATAAGGGAAATTTCTTAAATTTTATCTTAAAATATGTTAAATTTCTATCCTTTTGCCACAAAATAAGGGAAATTTCTGCCTATTTGGCCCAAAATAAGGGAAATTTCTGCATTATTGCCCAAAATTAAGGGAAATTTCTGCATTTTTTCCCAAAATTAAGGGGAATTTCTGCCTTTTTGCCCTAAAATAAAGGGAATTACTGCCTTTTTGCCCCAAAATAAGGGTAATTTAGTCTTTTTGACCTATAATAAGGGTAATTTCTATTTTTGCCCTAAAATAATAAGAATTTCTGTCTTTTTGCCCTAAAATAAGGAAAATTTCTGCATTTTTGCTCGAAAATAAGGGGAATTTCAGCATTTTTGCCCCAAAATAAGGGGAATTTCTGCATTTATGGCTAAAATTATGTGAAATTTCTTCCTTTTTGCTCTAAAATAAGAAGAATTTCTGCATTTTTGGCACAAAATAAGAGAAATTTAAGGCTTTTTTCCCTAAAATAAGGGTAAGTTCTGGAATTTGCCACCAAAAAAGCGTAATTTCTGCCCTTTTGCCTTGAAATAAAAGGAATTTCTGTATTTTTGCCACAAGATAAAGGAAATTTCTGCAATTTTGTTTAAAAATAAGGGAAATTTCTGCAATTTTGTCCCAAAAAAAAGAAAATTTCATTAATTTCTCCCACAATAAGTGGAATTTCTGTCTTTTTGCCCCAAAATTAACGGAATTTCTGATTTTTGCCCCAAAACTAGAAGCATTACAGTATTTTTGCCACAAAATAAGGGAAATTTCAGCAATTTGCCTCAAAAAAGAAGAATTTTCTGCCTTTTTGACCCAAAAAAAGAGAAATTTCTGAAGTTTTACCCCCAAATAAGTGGAATTTCTGCCTTTTTTCCCCAAAATTAGTGCAATTTCTAAATTTTGCCCCAAAATTAGAAGCATTAGTGCATTTTTGCCCAAAAATATTGGAAATTTCTGCAATTTTATTCCAAAATAAAGGGAATTTCTGCCTTTCTACTCCAAAATAATGGGAATTTCTTCATTTTTTGCCACAAAATAAGGTAAATTTCTGCAATATTATCCTAAAATAAGTTAAATTTCTATACTTTTGCCTCAAAATAAGGGAAATTCCTGCCTTTTTAGCACCAAGTAAGGGAAATTTCTGCATTTTTGCCCCAAATTAAGGGAAATTTCTGCATTTTTGCCCAAAAATAAGGGTAATTTCTGTATTTTTGGCCTAAAATAAGGGGAATTTCTGCATTTTTGCCCCAAAATAAGGAGAATTTCTGTATTTTTGCCCTATATTAAGGAAAATTTTTGCATTTTTGCTCCAAAATAAAGGGAATTTCTGCAATTTTTTCCCAAAATTAGCGGAATTTCTGTAATTTTGCCCCAAATTAGTGAAATTTCTGCAATTTTGCCCTAAAATTAGGAGAATTTCTGTCTTTTTGCCCCATAATAAGGGAAATTTATGCAATTTTGCACCAAAATAAGAGAATTTTCTTCATTTTTGCTCCAAAATAGAGGGAATTTCTGCCTTTTTGCCCCAAAATGAGGAGAATTTCTGCCTTTTTGCTCCCAAATAAAAGGAATTTCTGCATTTTTGCCACAAAATAATAGGAATTTCTGCCTTTTTGCCCCAAAATTAGTGAAATTTCTGAATTTTGTCCCAAAATTAGTGAAATTTCTGAATTTTGCACCAAAATTACAAGCATTACTGCTTTTTCCCCCAAAATATGGGAAATTTCTGCAATTTTGTTACAAAATAAGGGAAATTTCTATTATTTTACCACAAAATAATGGGAATTTCTGCATTTTTGCCACAAAATAAGAGAAGTTTCTGCAATTTTATCCTAAAATAAGATAAATTTCTAAACTTTTGCCTCAAAATAAGGGAAATTTCTGCCTCTTTGGCCAAAAATAAGGGAAATTTCTGCATTTTTGCCCCATAATAAGGGAAATTTATGCAATTTTGCACCAAAATAAGGGAATTTTCTTTATTTTTGCTCCAAAATAGAGGGAATTTCTGCCTTTTTGCCCCAAAATTAGTTAAATTTCTGAATGTTGTCTCAAAATAAGTGAAATTTCTGAATTTTGCCCCAAAATTAGAAGCATTACTGTTTTTTGCCCCAAAATATGGGAAATTTTTGCAATTTTGTTCCAAAATAAAGGAAATTTCTGCCTTTTTACCCCAAAATAATGGGAATTTCTGCATTTTTTGCCACAAAATAAGGGAAGTTTCTGCAATTTTTTCTTAAAATAAGTTAAATTACTATCCTTTTGCCTCAAAATAAGAGAAATTTCTGCCTATTTGGCCCAAAATAAGGTGAATTTCTGCATTTTTGCCCAAAATTAAGGGGAATTTCTGCCTTTTTGCCCTAAAATAAGAGGAATTTCTGCCTTTTTGCCCCAAAACAAAATGAATTTAGTCTTTTTGGCCTAAAATAAGGGTAATTTCTATTTTTGGCCCAAAATAATGAGAATTTCTTTCTTTTTGCTCTAAAATAAGGAAAATTTCTGCATTTTTGCTCCAAAATAAGGGGAATTTCAGCATTTTTGCCCCAAAATAAAGAGAATTTCTGCTTTTTTGCCCCAAAATTAGAGGAATTTCTGCGTTTTTGCCAGCAAATTAGGTGCATTACTGTCTTTTTGTCCAAAATAAGGAAAATTTCTGCATTTTTGCCCAAAATTAAGTGGAATTTCTGATTTTTGCCCTAAAATAAAAAGAATTTCTGCCTTTAAGGCAAAAAATAAGGGCAATGTCAGTCTTTTGCCCTAAAATAATGGTAATTTCTGCAATTTGCCCCATAATAAGTGGAATTTCTGCCTTTATGACCTGAAAGAAGGGGAATTTCTAACATTTTTGCCTAAGATAAAAGAAATTTCTGCAATTTTATCCCAAAATAGGGGAAATTTTTGCAATTTTGTCCAAAAAATGGAAATGTCAGCAATTTTGCCCCACAATAGGGGAATTTCTGCCTTTTTGCCCCAAAATTAAGGGATTTTCTGAATTTTTGCTCCAAAATTAGAAGCATTAACGTATTTTTACCCCATAATAAGGGAAATTTCTGCAATTTGCCTCAAAATAAAGGAAAATTCTGCAATTTTGTCCCAAAAAAGGGATATTTCTGCATTTTTGCCCCAAAATAATAGGGATTTTTGCCTTTTTGCCCCAAAATTAGTGAAATTTCTGAATTTTGCCCCAAAATTAGCAGCATTACTGCATTTTTGCTCCAAAATATGGGAAATTTCTGCAATTTTGTTCCAAAATAAAGGAAATTTCTGCCTTTTTACCCCAAAATAATAAGAATTTCTGCATTTTTGCAACAAAATAAGGGAAATTTCTGAAATTTTATCTTAAAATATGTTAAATTTCTATACTTTTGCCACAAAATAAGGGAAATTTCTGCCTATTTGGCCCAAAATAAGGGGAATTTCTGCATTTTTGCCCAAAATTAAGGGAAATTTCTGCATTTTTGCCCAAAATTAAGGGGAATTTCTGCCTTTTTGCCCTAAAATAAAGGGAATTACTGCCGTTTTGCCCCAAAATAAGGGTAATTTAGTCTTTTTGACCTAAAATAAGAGTAATTTCTATTTTTGGCCTAAAATAATAAGAATTTCTGTCTTTTTGCCCTAAAATAAGAAAAATTTCTGCATTTTTGCTCGAAAATAAGGGGAATTTCAGCATATTTGCCCCAAAATATGGGGAATTTCTGCATTTTTGGCCAAAATTATGTGGAATTTCTGCCTTTTTGCTCTAAATTAAGAAGAATTTCTGCATTTTTGGCACAAAATAAGAGAAATTTAGGGCTTTTTTCCCTAAAATAAGGGTAAGTTCTGGAATTTGCCACCAAAAAAGCGTAATTTCTGCCCTTTTGCCTTGAAATAAACGGAATTTCTGTATTTTTGCCACAAGATAAAGGAAATTTCTGCAATTTTGCTTAAAAATAAGGGAAATTTCTGCAATTTTGTCCCAAAAAAAGAAAATTTCATTAATTTCTCCCACAATAAGGGGAATTTCTGTCTTTTTGCCCCAAAATTAACGGAATTTCTAATTTTTGCCCCAAAATTAGAAGCATTACAGTATTTTTGCCACAAAATAAGGGAAATTTCAGCAATTTGCCTCAAATAAGAAGAATTTTCTGCCTTTTTGACCCAAAAAAGGGAAATTTCTGAATTTTTACCCCCAAATAAGTGGAATTTCTGCCTTGTTTCCCCCAAATTAGTGCAATTTCTAAATTTTGCCCCAAAATTAGAAGCATTAGTGCATTTTTGCCCAAAAATATGGGAAATTTCTGCAATTTTGTTCCAAAATAAAGGGAATTTCTGCCTTTCTACTCCAAAATAATGGGAATTTCTTCATTTTTTGCCACAAATAAGGTAAATTTCTGCAATATTATCCTAAAATAAGTTAAATTTCTATACTTTTGCCTCAAAATAAGGGAAATTCCTGCCTTTTTAGCACCAAGTAAGGGAAATTTCTGCATTTTTGCCCCAAAATAATAGGAATTTCTGCCTTTTTGCCCCAAAATTAGTTAAATTTCTGAATGTTGTCTGAAAATAAGTGAAATTTCTGAATTTTGCCCTAAAATTAGAAGCATTACTGCTTTTTTGCCCCAAAATATGGGAAATTTTTGCAATTTTTTTCCAAAATTAGGGAAATTTCTGCCTTTTTACCCCAAAATAATGGGAATTTCTGCATTTTTTGCCACAAAATAAGGAAAGTTTCTGCAATTTTATCTTAAAATAAGTTAAATTTCTATCCTTTTGCTTCAAAATAAGGGAAATTTCTGCCTATTTGGCCCAAAATAAGGTGAATTTCTGCATTTTTGCCCAAAATTAAGGGGAATTTCTGCCTTTTTGCCCTAAAATAAGAGGAATTTCTGCCTTTTTGCCCCAAAACAAAATGAATTTAGTCTTTTTGGCCTAAAATAAGGGTAATTTCTATTTTTGGCCCAAAATAATGAGAATTTCTTTCTTTTTGCTCTAAAATAAGGAAAATTTCTGCATTTTTGCTCCAAAATAAGGGGAATTTCAGCATTTTTGCCCCAAAATAAGGGGAATTTCTGCTTTTTTGCCCCAAAATTAGGGGAATTTCTGCGTTTTTGCCAGCAAATTAGGTGCATTACTGTCTTTTTGTTTAAAATAAGAAAAATTTCTGCATTTTTGCCCAAAATTAAGTGGAATTTCTGATTTTTGCCCTAAAATAAAAAGAATTTCTGCCTTTAAGGCAAAAAATAAGGGCAATGTCAGTCTTTTGCCCTAAAATAAGGGTAATTTCTGCAATTTGCCCCCTAATAAGTGGAATTTCTGCCTTTATGACCTGAAAGAAGGGGAATTTCTAACATTTTTGCCCAAGATAAGGGAAATTTCTGCAATTTTATCCCCAAATAGGGGAAATTTTTGCAATTTTGTCCAAAAAATGGAAATGTCAGCAATTTTGCCCCACAATAGGGGAATTTCTGCCTTTTTGCCCCAAAATTAGGGGAATTTCTGAATTTTTACTCCAAAATTAGAAGCATTAATGTATTTTTACCCCATAATAAGGGAAATTTCTGCAATTTGCCTCAAAATAAAGGAAAATTCTGCAATTTTGTCCCAAAAAAGGGATATTTCTGCATTTTTGCCCCAAAATAATAGGGATTTTTGCCTTTTTGCCCCAAAATTAGTGAAATTTCTGAATTTTGCCCCAAAATTAGCAGCATTACTGCATTTTTGCTCCAAAATATGGGAAATTTCTGCAATTTTGTTCCAAAATAAGGGAAATTTCTGCCTTTTTAACACAAAACAATAAGAATTTCTGCATTTTTGCCACTAAATAAGGGAAATTTCTTAAATTTTATCTTAAAATATGTTAAATTTCTATCCTTTTGCCACAAAATAAGGGAAATTTCTGCCTATTTGGCCCAAAATAAGGGAAATTTCTGCATTATTGCCCAAAATTAAGGGAAATTTTTGCATTTTTTCCCAAAATTAAGGGGAATTTCTGCCTTTTTGCCCTAAAATAAAGGGAATTACTGCCTTTTTGCCCCAAAATAAGGGTAATTTAGTCTTTTTGACCTATAATAAGGGTAATTTCTATTTTTGCCCTAAAATAATAAGAATTTCTGTCTTTTTGCCCTAAAATAAGGAAAATTTCTGCATTTTTGCTCGAAAATAAGGGGAATTTCAGCATTTTTGCCCCAAAATAAGGGGAATTTCTGCATTTATGGCTAAAATTATGTGAAATTTCTTCCTTTTTGCTCTAAAATAAGAAGAATTTCTGCATTTTTGGCACAAAATAAGAGAAATTTAAGGCTTTTTTCCCTAAAATAAGGGTAAGTTCTGGAATTTGCCACCAAAAAAGCGTAATTTCTGCCCTTTTGCCTTGAAATAAAAGGAATTTCTGTATTTTTGCCACAAGATAAAGGAAATTTCTGCAATTTTGTTTAAAAATAAGGGAAATTTCTGCAATTTTGTCCCAAAAAAAAGAAAATTTCATTAATTTCTCCCACAATAAGTGGAATTTCTGTCTTTTTGCCCCAAAATTAACGGAATTTCTGATTTTTGCCCCAAAACTAGAAGCATTACAGTATTTTTGCCACAAAATAAGGGAAATTTCAGCAATTTGCCTCAAAAAAGAAGAATTTTCTGCCTTTTTGACCCAAAAAAAGAGAAATTTCTGAAGTTTTACCCCCAAATAAGTGGAATTTCTGCCTTTTTTCCCCAAAATTAGTGCAATTTCTAAATTTTGCCCCAAAATTAGAAGCATTAGTGCATTTTTGCCCAAAAATATTGGAAATTTCTGCAATTTTATTCCAAAATAAAGGGAATTTCTGCCTTTCTACTCCAAAATAATGGGAATTTCTTCATTTTTTGCCACAAAATAAGGTAAATTTCTGCAATATTATCCTAAAATAAGTTAAATTTCTATACTTTTGCCTCAAAATAAGGGAAATTCCTGCCTTTTTAGCACCAAGTAAGGGAAATTTCTGCATTTTTGCCCCAAATTAAGGGAAATTTCTGCATTTTTGCCCAAAAATAAGGGTAATTTCTGTATTTTTGGCCTAAAATAAGGGGAATTTCTGCATTTTTGCCCCAAAATAAGGAGAATTTCTGTATTTTTGCCCTATATTAAGGAAAATTTTTGCATTTTTGCTCCAAAATAAAGGGAATTTCTGCAATTTTTTCCCAAAATTAGCGGAATTTCTGTAATTTTGCCCCAAATTAGTGAAATTTCTGCAATTTTGCCCTAAAATTAGGAGAATTTCTGTCTTTTTGCCCCATAATAAGGGAAATTTATGCAATTTTGCACCAAAATAAGAGAATTTTCTTCATTTTTGCTCCAAAATAGAGGGAATTTCTGCCTTTTTGCCCCAAAATGAGGAGAATTTCTGCCTTTTTGCTCCCAAATAAAAGGAATTTCTGCATTTTTGCCACAAAATAATAGGAATTTCTGCCTTTTTGCCCCAAAATTAGTGAAATTTCTGAATTTTGTCCCAAAATTAGTGAAATTTCTGAATTTTGCACCAAAATTACAAGCATTACTGCTTTTTCCCCCAAAATATGGGAAATTTCTGCAATTTTGTTACAATATAAGGGAAATTTCTATTATTTTACCACAAAATAATGGGAATTTCTGCATTTTTGCCACAAAATAAGAGAAGTTTCTGCAATTTTATCCTAAAATAAGATAAATTTCTAAACTTTTGCCTCAAAATAAGGGAAATTTCTGCCTCTTTGGCCAAAAATAAGGGAAATTTCTGCATTTTTGCCCCATAATAAGGGAAATTTATGCAATTTTGCACCAAAATAAGGGAATTTTCTTTATTTTTGCTCCAAAATAGAGGGAATTTCTGCCTTTTTGCCCCAAAATTAGTTAAATTTCTGAATGTTGTCTCAAAATAAGTGAAATTTCTGAATTTTGCCCCAAAATTAGAAGCATTACTGTTTTTTGCCCCAAAATATGGGAAATTTTTGCAATTTTGTTCCAAAATAAAGGAAATTTCTGCCTTTTTACCCCAAAATAATGGGAATTTCTGCATTTTTTGCCACAAAATAAGGGAAGTTTCTGCAATTTTTTCTTAAAATAAGTTAAATTACTATCCTTTTGCCTCAAAATAAGAGAAATTTCTGCCTATTTGGCCCAAAATAAGGTGAATTTCTGCATTTTTGCCCAAAATTAAGGGGAATTTCTGCCTTTTTGCCCTAAAATAAGAGGAATTTCTGCCTTTTTGCCCCAAAACAAAATGAATTTAGTCTTTTTGGCCTAAAATAAGGGTAATTCCTATTTTTGGCCCAAAATAATGAGAATTTCTTTCTTTTTGCTCTAAAATAAGGAAAATTTCTGCATTTTTGCTCCAAAATAAGGGGAATTTCAGCATTTTTGCCCCAAAATAAAGAGAATTTCTGCTTTTTTGCCCCAAAATTAGAGGAATTTCTGCGTTTTTGCCAGCAAATTAGGTGCATTACTGTCTTTTTGTCCAAAATAAGGAAAATTTCTGCATTTTTGCCCAAAATTAAGTGGAATTTCTGATTTTTGCCCTAAAATAAAAAGAATTTCTGCCTTTAAGGCAAAAAATAAGGGCAATGTCAGTCTTTTGCCCTAAAATAATGGTAATTTCTGCAATTTGCCCCATAATAAGTGGAATTTCTGCCTTTATGACCTGAAAGAAGGGGAATTTCTAACATTTTTGCCTAAGATAAAAGAAATTTCTGCAATTTTATCCCAAAATAGGGGAAATTTTTGCAATTTTGTCCAAAAAATGGAAATGTCAGCAATTTTGCCCCACAATAGGGGAATTTCTGCCTTTTTGCCCCAAAATTAAGGGATTTTCTGAATTTTTGCTCCAAAATTAGAAGCATTAACGTATTTTTACCCCATAATAAGGGAAATTTCTGCAATTTGCCTCAAAATAAAGGAAAATTCTGCAATTTTGTCCCAAAAAAGGGATATTTCTGCATTTTTGCCCCAAAATAATAGGGATTTTTGCCTTTTTGCCCCAAAATTAGTGAAATTTCTGAATTTTGCCCCAAAATTAGCAGCATTACTGCATTTTTGCTCCAAAATATGGGAAATTTCTGCAATTTTGTTCCAAAATAAAGGAAATTTGTGCCTTTTTACCCCAAAATAATAAGAATTTCTGCATTTTTGCAACAAAATAAGGGAAATTTCTGAAATTTTATCTTAAAATATGTTAAATTTCTATACTTTTGCCACAAAATAAGGGAAATTTCTGCGTATTTGGCCCAAAATAAGGGGAATTTCTGCATTTTTGCCCAAAATTAAGGGAAATTTCTGCATTTTTGCCCAAAATTAAGGGGAATTTCTGCCTTTTTGCCCTAAAATAAAGGGAATTACTGCCTTTTTGCCCCAAAATAAGGGTAATTTAGTCTTTTTGACCTAAAATAAGAGTAATTTCTATTTTTGGCCTAAAATAATAAGAATTTCTGTCTTTTTGCCCTAAAATAAGAAAAATTTCTGCATTTTTGCTCGAAAATAAGGGGAATTTCAGCATATTTGCCCCAAAATATGGGGAATTTCTGCATTTTTGGCCAAAATTATGTGGAATTTCTGCCTTTTTGCTCTAAATTAAGAAGAATTTCTGCATTTTTGGCACAAAATAAGAGAAATTTAGGGCTTTTTTCCCTAAAATAAGGGTAAGTTCTGGAATTTGCCACCAAAAAAGCGTAATTTCTGCCCTTTTGCCTTGAAATAAACGGAATTTCTGTATTTTTGCCACAAGATAAAGGAAATTTCTGCAATTTTGCTTAAAAATAAGGGAAATTTCTGCAATTTTGTCCCAAAAAAAGAAAATTTCATTAATTTCTCCCACAATAAGGGGAATTTCTGTCTTTTTGCCCCAAAATTAACGGAATTTCTGATTTTTGCCCCAAAATTAGAAGCATTACAGTATTTTTGCCACAAAATAAGGGAAATTTCAGCAATTTGCCTCAAATAAGAAGAATTTTCTGCCTTTTTGACCCAAAAAAGGGAAATTTCTGAATTTTTACCCCCAAATAAGTGGAATTTCTGCCTTGTTTCCCCCAAATTAGTGCAATTTCTAAATTTTGCCCCAAAATTAGAAGCATTAGTGCATTTTTGCCCAAAAATATGGGAAATTTCTGCAATTTTGTTCCAAAATAAAGGGAATTTCTGCCTTTCTACTCCAAAATAATGGGAATTTCTTCATTTTTTGCCACAAATAAGGTAAATTTCTGCAATATTATCCTAAAATAAGTTAAATTTCTATACTTTTGCCTCAAAATAAGGGAAATTCCTGCCTTTTTAGCACCAAGTAAGGGAAATTTCTGCATTTTTGCCCCAAATTAAGGGAAATTTCTGCATTTTTGCCCAAAAATAAGGGTAATTTCTGTATTTTTGGCCTAAAATAAGGGGAATTTCTGCATTTTTGCCCCAAAATAAGGAGAATTTCTGTATTTTTGCCCTGTATTAAGGAAAATTTTTGCATTTTTGCTTCAAAATAAAGGGAATTTCTGCAATTTTTTCCCAAAATTAGCAGAATTTCTGTAATTTTGCCCCAAATTAGTGAAATTTCTGCAATTTTGCTCTAAAATTAGGAGAATTTCTGCCTTTTTGCCCCATAATAAGGGAAATTTATGCAATTTTGCACCAAAATAAGAGAATTTTCTTCATTTTTGCTCCAAAATAGAGGGAATTTCTGCCTTTTTGCCCCAAAATGAAGAGAATTTCTGCCTTTTTGCCCCGAAATAAAAGGAATTTCTGCATTTTTGCCACAAAATAATAGAAATTTCTGCCTTTTTGCCCCAAAATTAGTGAAATTTCTGAATTTTGTCCCAAAATTAGTGAAATTTCTGAATTTTGCACCAAAATTACAAGCATTACTGCTTTTTCCCCCAAAATATGGGAAATTTCTGCAATTTTGTTACAAAATAAGGGAAATTTCTATTATTTTACCACAAAATAATGGGAATTTCTGCATTTTTGCCACAAAATAAGAGAAGTTTCTGCAATTTTATCCTAAAATAAGATAAATTTCTAAACTTTTGCCTCAAAATAAGGGAAATTTCTGCCTCTTTGGCCAAAAATAAGGGAAATTTCTGCATTTTTGCCCCATAATAAGGGAAATTTATGCAATTTTGCACCAAAATAAGGGAATTTTCTTTATTTTTGCTCCAAAATAGAGGGAATTTCTGCCTTTTTGCCCCAAAATTAGTTAAATTTCTGAATGTTGTCTCAAAATAAGTGAAATTTCTGAATTTTGCCCCAAAATTAGAAGCATTACTGTTTTTTGCCCCAAAATATGGGAAATTTTTGCAATTTTGTTCCAAAATAAAGGAAATTTCTGCCTTTTTACCCCAAAATAATGGGAATTTCTGCATTTTTTGCCACAAAATAAGGGAAGTTTCTGCAATTTTTTCTTAAAATAAGTTAAATTACTATCCTTTTGCCTCAAAATAAGAGAAATTTCTGCCTATTTGGCCCAAAATAAGGTGAATTTCTGCATTTTTGCCCAAAATTAAGGGGAATTTCTGCCTTTTTGCCCTAAAATAAGAGGAATTTCTGCCTTTTTGCCCCAAAACAAAATGAATTTAGTCTTTTTGGCCTAAAATAAGGGTAATTTCTATTTTTGGCCCAAAATAATGAGAATTTCTTTCTTTTTGCTCTAAAATAAGGAAAATTTCTGCATTTTTGCTCCAAAATAAGGGGAATTTCAGCATTTTTGCCCCAAAATAAAGAGAATTTCTGCTTTTTTGCCCCAAAATTAGAGGAATTTCTGCGTTTTTGCCAGCAAATTAGGTGCATTACTGTCTTTTTGTCCAAAATAAGGAAAATTTCTGCATTTTTGCCCAAAATTAAGTGGAATTTCTGATTTTTGCCCTAAAATAAAAAGAATTTCTGCCTTTAAGGCAAAAAATAAGGGCAATGTCAGTCTTTTGCCCTAAAATAATGGTAATTTCTGCAATTTGCCCCATAATAAGTGGAATTTCTGCCTTTATGACCTGAAAGAAGGGGAATTTCTAACATTTTTGCCTAAGATAAAAGAAATTTCTGCAATTTTATCCCAAAATAGGGGAAATTTTTGCAATTTTGTCCAAAAAATGGAAATGTCAGCAATTTTGCCCCACAATAGGGGAATTTCTGCCTTTTTGCCCCAAAATTAAGGGATTTTCTGAATTTTTGCTCCAAAATTAGAAGCATTAACGTATTTTTACCCCATAATAAGGGAAATTTCTGCAATTTGCCTCAAAATAAAGGAAAATTCTGCAATTTTGTCCCAAAAAAGGGATATTTCTGCATTTTTGCCCCAAAATAATAGGGATTTTTTCCTTTTTGCCCCAAAATTAGTGAAATTTCAGAATTTTGCCCCAAAATTAGCAGCATTACTGCATTTTTGCTCCAAAATATGGGAAATTTCTGCAATTTTGTTCCAAAATAAAGGAAATTTCTGCCTTTTTACCCCAAAATAATAAGAATTTCTGCATTTTTGCAACAAAATAAGGGAAATTTCTGAAATTTTATCTTAAAATATGTTAAATTTCTATACTTTTGCCACAAAATAAGGGAAATTTCTGCCTATTTGGCCCAAAATAAGGGGAATTTCTGCATTTTTGCCCAAAATTAAGGGAAATTTCTGCATTTTTGCCCAAAATTAAGGGGAATTTCTGCCTTTTTGCCCTAAAATAAAGGGAATTACTGCCGTTTTGCCCCAAAATAAGGGTAATTTAGTCTTTTTGACCTAAAATAAGAGTAATTTCTATTTTTGGCCTAAAATAATAAGAATTTCTGTCTTTTTGCCCTAAAATAAGAAAAATTTCTGCATTTTTGCTCGAAAATAAGGGGAATTTCAGCATATTTGCCCCAAAATATGGGGAATTTCTGCATTTTTGGCCAAAATTATGTGGAATTTCTGCCTTTTTGCTCTAAATTAAGAAGAATTTCTGCATTTTTGGCACAAAATAAGAGAAATTTAGGGCTTTTTTCCCTAAAATAAGGGTAAGTTCTGGAATTTGCCACCAAAAAAGCGTAATTTCTGCCCTTTTGCCTTGAAATAAACGGAATTTCTGTATTTTTGCCACAAGATAAAGGAAATTTCTGCAATTTTGCTTAAAAATAAGGGAAATTTCTGCAATTTTGTCCCAAAAAAAGAAAATTTCATTAATTTCTCCCACAATAAGGGGAATTTCTGTCTTTTTGCCCCAAAATTAACGGAATTTCTGATTTTTGCCCCAAAATTAGAAGCATTACAGTATTTTTGCCACAAAATAAGGGAAATTTCAGCAATTTGCCTCAAATAAGAAGAATTTTCTGCCTTTTTGACCCAAAAAAGGGAAATTTCTGAATTTTTACCCCCAAATAAGTGGAATTTCTGCCTTGTTTCCCCCAAATTAGTGCAATTTCTAAATTTTGCCCCAAAATTAGAAGCATTAGTGCATTTTTGCCCAAAAATATGGGAAATTTCTGCAATTTTGTTCCAAAATAAAGGGAATTTCTGCCTTTCTACTCCAAAATAATGGGAATTTCTTCATTTTTTGCCACAAATAAGGTAAATTTCTGCAATATTATCCTAAAATAAGTTAAATTTCTATACTTTTGCCTCAAAATAAGGGAAATTCCTGCCTTTTTAGCACCAAGTAAGGGAAATTTCTGCATTTTTGCCCCAAATTAAGGGAAATTTCTGCATTTTTGCCCAAAAATAAGGGTAATTTCTGTATTTTTGGCCTAAAATAAGGGGAATTTCTGCATTTTTGCCCCAAAATAAGGAGAATTTCTGTATTTTTGCCCTGTATTAAGGAAAATTTTTGCATTTTTGCTTCAAAATAAAGGGATTTTCTGCAATTTTTTCCCAAAATTAGCAGAATTTCTGTAATTTTGCCCCAAATTAGTGAAATTTCTGCAATTTTGCTCTAAAATTAGGAGAATTTCTGCCTTTTTGCCCCATAATAAGGGAAATTTATGCAATTTTGCACCAAAATAAGAGAATTTTCTTCATTTTTGCTCCAAAATAGAGGGAATTTCTGCCTTTTTGCCCCAAAATGAAGAGAATTTCTGCCTTTTTGCCCCGAAATAAAAGGAATTTCTGCATTTTTGCCACAAAATAATAGAAATTTCTGCCTTTTTGCCCCAAAATTAGTGAAATTTCTGAATTTTGTCCCAAAATTAGTGAAATTTCTGAATTTTGCACCAAAATTACAAGCATTACTGCTTTTTCCCCCAAAATATGGGAAATTTCTGCAATTTTGTTACAAAATAAATGAAATTTCTATTATTTTACCACAAAATAATGGGAATTTCTGCATTTTTGCCACAAAATAAGAGAAGTTTCTGCAATTTTATCCTAAAATAAGATAAATTTCTAAACTTTTGCCTCAAAATAAGGAAAATTTCTGCCTCTTTGGCCAAAAATAAGGGAAATTTCTGCATTTTTGCTAGAAATTAAGGAAAATTTCTGCATTTTTGCCCAAAATTAAGTGGAATTTCTGATTTTTGCACTAAAATAAAAAGAATTTCTTCCTTTAAGGAGAAAAATAAGGAGAATTTCAGTCTTTTTGCCCTAAAATAAGGGTAATTTCTGCAATTTGCCCCCTAATAAGTGGAATTTCTGTTTTTATGACCTGAAAGAAAGGGAATTTCTAACATTTTTGATCAAGATAAGGGAAATTTCTGCAATTTTATCCCAAAATAGGGGAAATTTTTGCAATTTTGTCCAAAAAAGAAAATGTCAGCAATTTTGCCCCACAATACGGGAATTTCTGCCTTTTTGCCCCAAAATTAGGGGAATTTCTGAATTTTTGCTCCAAAATTAGAAGCATTACTGCATTTTTACTCCATAATAAGGGAAATTTCTGCAATTTGCCTCAAAATAAAGGAAAATTCTGCAATTTTGTCCCAAAAAAGGGATATTTCTGCATTTTTGCCCCAAAATAATAGGGATTTTTGCCTTTTTGCCCCAAAATTAGTGAAATTTCTGAATTTTGCCCCAAAATCAGCAGCATTACTGCATTTTTGCTCCAAAATATGGGAAATTTCTGAAATTTTGTTCCAAAATAAGGGAAATTTCTGCCTTTTTACCCCAAAATAATGGGAATTTCTGCATTTTTGCCACAAAATAAGGGAAGTTTCTGAAATTTTACCTTAAAATAAGTTAAATTTCTATCCTATTGCCAAAAATAAGGGAAATTTCTGCCTATTTGGCCCAAAATAAGGGGAATTTCTGCATTTTTGCCCAAAATTAAGGGAAATTTCTGCATTTTTGCCCAAAATTAAGGGGAATTTCTGCTTTTTTGCCCTAAAATAAAGAGAATTTCTGCCTTTTTGCCCCAAAATAAGGGTAATTTAGTCTTTTTGACCTAAAATAAGGGTAATTTCTATTTTTGGCCTAAAATAATAAGAATTTCTGTCTTTTTGCCCTATAATAAGAAAAATTTCTGCATTTTTGCTCGAAAATAAGGGGAATTTCAGCATTTTTGCCCCAAAATAAGGGGAATTTCTGCCTTTTTGCCCCAAAATTAGGGGAATTTCTGCCTTTTTGCCCCCAAATTAGGTGCATTACTGTGTTTTTTCTCCAAAATAATGGGAATTTCTGCATTTTTGCCACAAAATAAGGGAAGTTTCTGAAATTTTACCTTAAAATAAGTTAAATTTCTATCCTATTGCCACAAAATAAGGGAAATTTCTGCCTATTTGGCCCAAAATAAGGGGAATTTCTGCATTTTTGCCCAAAATTAAGGGAAATTTCTGCATTTTTGCCCAAAATTAAGGGGAATTTCTGCTTTTTTGCCCTAAAATAAAGAGAATTTCTGCCTTTTTGCCCCAAAATAAGGGTAATTTAGTCTTTTTGACCTAAAATAAGGGTAATTTCTATTTTTGGCCTAAAATAATAAGAATTTCTGTCTTTTTGCCCTAAAATAAGAAAAATTTCTGCATTTTTGCTCGAAAATAAGGGGAATTTCTGCCTTTTTGCCCCAAAATTACGGGAATTTCTGCCTTTTTGCCCCCAAATTAGGTGCATTACTGTGTTTTTTCCCCAAAATAATGGAAATTTCTGCATTTATTGCCAAAATTATGTGGAATTTCTGCCTTTTTCCTCTAAAATAAGAAGAATTTCTGCCTTTTTGGCACAAAATAAAAGAAATTTAAGGCTTTTTCCCTAAAATAAGGGTAAGTTCTGGAATTTTCCCCCAAAAAAGCTAATTTCTGCCCTTTTGCCTTGAAATATAAGGAATTTCTGTATTTTTGCCACAAGATAAAGGAAATTTCTGCAATTTTGCTGAAAAATATGGGCAATTTCTGCAATTTTGTCCCAAAAAAAAATTTCATTAATTTCCCCCACAATAAGGGGAATTTCTGTCTTTTTGCCCCGAAATTAACGGAATTTCTGATTTTTGCCCCAAAATTAGAAGCATTACAGAATTTTTGCCACAAAATAAGGGAAATTTCAACAATTTGCCTCAAAAAAGAAGAATTTCCTGCCTTTTTGACCCAAAAAAGGGAAATTTCTGAATTTTTGCCCCTAAATAAGTGGAATTTCTGCCTTTTTGCCCCAAAATTAGTGGAATTTCTAAATTTTGCCCCAAAATTAGAAGCATTAGTGCATTTTTGCTTAAAAATATGGGAAATTTTTGCAATTTTGTTCCAAAATAAAAGAAATTTCTGCCTTTCTACCCCAAAATAATGGGAATTTCTTCATTTTTGCCACAAAATAAGGTAAATATCTGCAATATTATCCTAAAATAAGTTAAATTTCTATACTTTTGCCTCAAAATAAGGGAAATTCCTGCCTTTTTAGCACCAAGTAAGGGGAATTTTTGCATTTTTGCCCCAAATTAAGGGAAATTTCTGCATTTTTGCCCAAAAATAAGGGTAATTTCTTTATTTTTCGCCTAAAATAAGGGGAATTTCTGCCTTTTTGCCCCATAATAAGGGAAATTTATGCAATTTTGCACCAAAATAAGGGAATTTTCTTCATTTTTGCTCCAAAATAGAGGGAATTTCTGCCTTTTTGCCCCAAAATTAGTTAAATTTCTGAATGTTGTCCCAAAATAAGTGAAATTTCTGAATTTTGACCCAAAATTAGAAGCATTACTGCTTTTTTGCCCCAAAATATGGGAAATTTTTGCAATTTTGTTCCAAAATAAGGGAAATTTATTCCTTTTTACCCCAAAATAATGGGAATTTCTGCATTTTTTCCACAAAATAAGGGAAGTTTCTGCAATTTTATCTTAAAATAAGTTAAAATTCTCTACTTTTGCCTCAAAATAAGGGAAATTTCTGCCTATTTGGCCCAAAATAAGGTGAATTTCTGCATTTTTGCCCAAATTTAAGGGGAATTTCTGCCTTTTTGCCCTAAAATAAGAGGAATTTCTGCCTTTTTGCCCCAAAACAAAATGAATTTAGTCTTTTTGGCCTAAAATAAGGGTAATTTCTATTTTTGGCCCAAAATAATGAGAATTTCTTTCTTTTTGCTCTAAAATAAGGAAAATTTCTGCATTTTTGCTCGAAAATAAGGGGAATTTTAGCATTTTTGCCCCAAAATAAGGGGAATTTCTGCATTTATGGCCAAAATTATGTGGAATTTCTGCCTTTTTGCTCTAAAATAATAAGAATTTCTGCATTTTTGGCACAAAATAAGAGAAATTTAAGGCTTTTTTCCCTAAAATAAAAGTAAGTTCTGGAATTTGCCACCAAAAAAGCGTAATTTCTGCCCTTTTGCCTTGAAATAAAAGGAATTTCTGTATTTTTGCCACAAGATAAAGGAAATTTTTTCAATTTTGCTTAAAAATAAGGGAAATTTCTGCAATTTTGTCCCAAAAAAAGAAAATTTCATTAATTTCTCCCACAATAAGGGGAATTTCTGTCTTTTTGCCCCAAAATTAACAGAATTTCTGATTTTTGCCCCAAAATTAGAAGCATTAAAGTATTTTTGCCACAAAATAAGGGAAATTTCAGCAATTTGCCTCAAAAAAGAAGAATTTTCTGCCTTTTTGACCCAAAAAAGGGAAATTTCTGAATTTTTACCCCCAAATAAGTGGAATTTCTGCCTTTTTTCCCCAAAATTAGTGCAATTTCTAAATTTTGCCCCAAAATTAGAAGCATTAGTGCATTTTTGCCCAAAAATATGGGAAATTTCTGCAATTTTGTTCCAAAATAAAGGGATTTTCTGCCTTTCTACTCCAAAATAATGGGAATTTCTTCATTTTTTGCCACAAAATAAGGTAAATTTCTGCAATATTATCCTAAAATAAGTTAAATTTCTATACTTTTGCCTCAAAATAAGGGAAATTCCTGCCTTTTTAGCACCAAGTAAGGGAAATTTCTGCATTTTTGCCCCAAATTAAGGGAAATTTCTGCATTTTTGCCCAAAAATAAGGGTAATTTCTGTATTTTTGGCCTAAAATAAGGGGAATTTCTGCATTTTTGCCCCAAAATAAGGAGAATTTCTGTATTTTTGCCCTGTATTAAGGAAAATTTTTGCATTTTTGCTTCAAAATAAAGGGAATTTCTGCAATTTTTTCCCAAAATTAGCGGAATTTCTGTAATTTTGCCCCAAATTAGTGAAATTTCTGCAATTTTGCCCTAAAATTAGGAGAATTTCTGCCTTTTTGCCCCATAATAAGGGATATTTATGCAATTTTGCACCAAAATAAGAGAATTTTCTTCATTTTTGCTCCAAAATAGAGGGAATTTCTGCCTTTTTGCCCCAAAATGAAGAGAATTTCGGCCTTTTTGCCCCCAAATAAAAGGAATTTCTGCATTTTTGCCACAAAATAATAGGAATTTCTGCCTTTTTGCCCCAAAATTAGTGAAATTTCTGAATTTTGTCCCAAAATTAGTGAAATTTCTGAATTTTGCACCAAAATTACAAGCATTACTGCTTTTTCCCCCAAAATATGGGAAATATCTGCAATTTTGTTACAAAACAAGGGAAATTTCTATTATTTTACCACAAAATAATGGGAATTTCTGCATTTTTGCCACAAAATAAGAGAAGTTTCTGCAATTATATCCTAAAATACGTTAAATTTCTAAACTTTTGCCTCAAAATAAGGGAAATTTCTGCCTCTTTGGCCAAAAATAAGGGAAATTTCTGCATTTTTGCCAGAAATTAAGGAAAATTTCTGCATTTTTGCCCAAAATTAAGTGGAATTTCTGATTTTTGCACTAAAATAAAAAGAATTTCTTCCTTTAAGGAGAAAAATAAGGAGAATTTCAGTCTTTTTGCCCTAAAATAAGGGTAATTTCTGCAATTTGCCCCCTAATAAGTGGAATTTCTGTTTTTATGACATGAAAGAAAGGGAATTTCTAACATTTTTGATCAAGATAAGGGAAATTTTTGCAATTTTATCCCAAAATAGGGGAAATTTTTGCAATTTTGTCCAAAAAAAAAAAATGTCAGCAATTTTGCCCCACAATACGGGAATTTCTGCCTTTTTGCCCCAAAATTAGGGGAATTTCTGAATTTTTGCTCTAAAATTAGAAGCATTACTGCATTTTTACTCCATAATAAGGGAAATTTCTGCAATTTGCCTCAAAATAAAGGAAAATTCTGCAATTTTGTCCCAAAAAAGGGATATTTCTGCATTTTTGCCCCAAAATAATAGGGATTTTTGCCTTTTTGCCCCAAAATTAGTGAAATTTCTGAATTTTGCCCCAAAATCAGCAGCATTACTGCATTTTTCCTCCAAAATATGAAAAATTTCTGAAATTTTGTTCCAAAATAAGGGAAATTTCTGCCTTTTTACCCCAAAATAATGGGAATTTCTGCATTTTTGCCACAAAATAAGGGAAGTTTCTGAAATTTTATCTTAAAATAAGTTAAATTTCTATCCTTTTGCCACAAAATAAGGGAAATTTCTGCCTATTTGGCCCAAAATAAGGGGAATTTCTGCATTTTTGCCCAAAATTAAGGGAAATTTCTGCATTTTTGCCCAAAATTAAGGGGAATTTCTGCTTTTTTGCCCTAAAATAAAGAGAATTTCTGCCTTTTTGCCCCAAAATAAGGGTAATTTAGTCTTTTTGACCTAAAATAAGGGTAATTTCTATTTTTGGCCTAAAATAATAAGAATTTCTGTCTTTTTGCCCTAAAATAAGAAAAATTTCTGCATTTTTGCTCGAAAATAAGGGGAATTTCAGCATTTTTGCCCCAAAATAAGGGGAATTTCTGCCTTTTTGCCCCAAAATTAGGGGAATTTCTGCCTTTTTGCCCCCAAATTAGGTGCATTACTGTGTTATTTCCCCAAAATAATGGAAATTTCTGCATTTATTGCCAAAATTATGTGGAATTTCTGCTTTTTTCCTCTAAAATAAGAAGAATTTCTGCCTTTTTGGCACAAAATAAAAGAAATTTAAGGCTTTTTCCCTAAAATAAGGGTAAGTTCTGGAATTTGCCCCCAAAAAAGCGTAATTTCTGCCCTTTTGCCTTGAAATAAAAGGAATTTCTGTATTTTTGCCACAAGATAAAGGAAATTTCTGAAATTTTGCTTAAAAATAAGGGAAATTTCTGCAATTTTGTCCCAAAAAAAATTTTCATTAATTTCCCCCACAATAAGGGGAATTTCTGTCTTTTTGCCCCAAAATTAACGGAATTTCTGATTTTTGCCCCAAAATTAGAAGCATTACAGAATTTTTGCCACAAAATATGGGAAATTTCAACAATTTGCCTCAAAAAAGAAGAATTTCCTGCCTTTTTGACCCAAAAAAGGGAAATTTCTGAATTTTTGCCCCTAAATAAGTGGAATTTCTGCCTTTTTGCCCCAAAATTAGTGGATTTTCTAAATTTTGCCCCAAAATTAGAAGCATTAGTGCATTTTTGCTTAAAAATATGGGAAATTTTTGCAATTTTGTTCCAAAATAAAAGAAATTTCTGCCTTTCTACTCCAAAATAATGGGAATTTCTTCATTTTTGCCACAGGTAAATATCTGCAATATTATCCTAAAATAAGATAAATTTCTATACTTTTGCCTCAAAAAAAGGGAAATTCCTGCCTTTTTAGCACCAAGTAAGGGGAATTTTTGCATTTTTGCCCCAAATTAAGGGAAATTTCTGCATTTTTGCCCAAAAAATAAGGGTAATTTCTTTATTTTTCGCCTAAAATAAGGGGAATTTCTGCCTTTTTGCCCCATAATAAGGGAAATTTATGCAATTTTGCACCAAAATAAGGGAATTTCCTTCATTTTTGCTCCAAAATAGAGGGAATTTCTGCCTTTTTGCCCCAAAATTAGTTAAATTTCTGAATGTTGTCCCAAAATAAGTGAAATTTCTGAATTTTGCCCCAAAATTAGAAGCATTACTGCTTTTTTGCCCCAAAATATGGGAAATTTTTGAAATTTTGTTCCAAAATAAGGGAAATTTCTTCCTTTTTACCCCAAAATAATGGGAATTTCTGCATTTTTTGCCACAAAATAAGGGAAGTTTCTGCAATTTTTTCTTAAAATAAGTTAAATTTCTATTTTTGCCTCAAAATAAGAGAAATTTCTGCCTATTTGGCCCAAAATAATGTGAATTTCTGCATTTTTGCCCAAAATTAAGGGGAATTTCTGCCTTTTTGCCCTAAAATAAGAGGAATTTCTGCCTTTTTGCCCCAAAACAAAATGAATTTTGTCTTTTTGGCCTAAAATAAGGGTAATTTCTATTTTTGGCCCAAAATAATGAGAATTTCTTTCTTTTTGCTCTAAAATAAGGAAAATTTCTGCATTTTTGCTCCCAAATAAGGGGAATTTCTGCCATTTTGCCTCAAAATTAGGGGAATTTCTGCCTTTTTGCCCCCAAATTAGGTGCATTACTGTCTTTTTGTCCAAAATAAGGGAAATTTCTGCATTTTTGCCCAAAATTAAGTGGAATTTCTATTTTTGCCCTAAAATAAAAAGAATTTCTGCCTTTAAAGCAAAAAATAAGGGCAATGTCAGTCTTTTGCCCTAAAATAAGGGTAATTTCTGCAATTTGCCCCCTAATAAGTGGAATTTCTGCTTTTATGACCTGAAAGAAGGGGAATTTCTAACATTTTTGCCCAAGATAAGGGAAATTTCTGCAATTTTATCCCAAAATAGGGGAAATTTTTGCAATTTTGTCCAAAAAATGGAAATGTCAGTAATTTTGCTCCACAATAGGGGAATTTCTGCCTTTTTGCCCCAAAATTAGTGAAATTTCTGAATTTTTCCCCAAAATTAGCAGCATTACTGCATTTTTGCCCCAAAATATGGGAAATTTCTGCAATTTTGTTCCTAAATAAGGGAAATTTCTGCCTTTTTACCCCAAAATAATGGGAATTTCTGCATTTTTGCCAAAAAATAAGGGAAATTTCTGCAATTTTATCCTAAAATAAGTTAAATTTCTATCCTTTTGCCTCAAAATAAGGGAAATTTCTGCCTATTTGGCCCAAAATAAGGGGAATTTCTACATTTTTGCCCAAAATTAAGGGAAATTTCTGCATTTTTGTCCGAAATTAAGGGGAATTTCTGCCTTTTTGCCCTAAAATAAGGGGAATTTCTGCCTTTTTGCCGCAAAATACGGGAATTTAGTCTTTTTGGCCTAAAATAAGGGTAATTTCTAATTTTGGCATAAAATAATGAGAATTTCTGTCTTTTTGCCCTAAAATAGGGAAATTTCTGCATTTTTGCTCCAAAATAAGGTGAATTTTAGCATTTTTGCCACAAAATAAGGGGAATTTCTGCCTTTTTGCCCCAAAATTAAGGGAATTTCTGCCTTTTTGCCCCCAAATTAGGTGCATTACTGTCTTTTTGCCCCAAAATAATGGAAATTTCTGCATTTTTGGCCAAAATTATGTGGAATTTCTGCATTTTTGCTCTAAAATAAGAAGAATTTCTGCCTTTTTAGCACATAATAAGAGGAATTTCAGGCTTTTTCCCTGAAATAAGGTTAATTTCTGGAATTTGCCCTCAAAAAGGCGTAATTTCTGCCCTTTTGCTCTGAAATAAAAGGAATTTCTGTATTTTTGCCACAAGATAAAGGAAATTTCTGCAATTTTGCTTAAAAATAAGGAAAATTTCTGCAATTTTGTCCCAAATAAAGGAAATTTCATTAATTTCCCCCACAATAAGGGAAATTTCTGTCTTTTTGCCCCAAAATTAACGGAATTTCTGATTTTTGCTCCAAAATTAGAAGCATTACAGAATTTTTGCCACAAAATAAGGGAAATTTCTGCAATTTTCCTCAAAAAAGAAGAATTTTCTGCCTTTTTGACCCAAAAAAGGGAAATTTCTGAATTTTTACTCCCAAATAGGTGGAATTTCTGCCTTTTTGCCCCAAAATTAGTGGAATTTTTAAATTTTGCCCCAAAATTAGAAGCATTAGTGCATTTTTGCCCAAAAATATGGGAAATTTCTGCAATTTTGTTCCAAAATAAAGGGAATTTCTGCCTTTCTACCGCAAAATAATGGGAATTTCTTCATTTTTGCCACAAAATAAGGTAAATTTCTGCAATATTATTCTAAAATAAGTTAAATTTCTATACTTTTGCCTCAAAATAAGCAAAATTCCTGCCTTTTTAGCCACAAGTAAGGGGAATTTCTGCATTTTTGCCCCAAATTATGGGAAATTTCTGCATTTTTGCCCAAATATAAGCATAATTTCTGTATTTTGGGCCTAAAATAAGGGGAATTTCTGCATTTTTGCCCGAAATTAAGGGGAATTTCTGTATTTTTGCCCTGTATTAAGGAAAATTTTTGCATTTTTGCTCCAAAATAAGGGGAATTTCTGCAATTTTTTCCCAAAATTAGGGGAATTTCTGTAATTTTGCCCCACATAAGTGAAATTTCTGCAATTTTGCCCTATAATTAGGGGAATTTCTGACTTTTTGCCCCATAATAAGGGAAATTTATGCAATTTTGCACCAAAATAAGGGAATTTTCTTCATTTTTGCTCCAAAATAAAGGAAATTTCTGCCTTTTTGCCCCAAAATGAGGAGAATTTCTGCCTTTTTGCCCCCAAATAATCGGAATTTCTTCATTTTTGCCACAAAATAATAGGAATTTCTGCCTTTTTGCCCCAAAATTAGTGAAATTTCTGAATTTTGTCCCAAAATTAGTGAAATTTCTGAATTTTGCACCAAAATTACAAGAATTACTGCTTTTTGCCCCAAAATATGGGAAATTTCTGCAATTTTGTTACAAAATAAGGGAAATTTCTATTATTTTACCACAAAATAATGGGAATTTCTGCATTTTTGCCACAAAATAAGAGAAGTTTCTGCAATTTTATCCTAAAATAAGTTAAATTTCTAAACTTTTGCCTCAAAATAAGGGAAATTTCTGACTCTTTGGCCAAAAATAAGGGAAATTTCTGCATTTTTGCCAGAAATTAAAGAAAATTTCTGCATTTTTGCCCAAAATTAAGTGGAATTTCTGATTTTTGCACTAAAATAAAAAGAATTTCTTCCTTTAAGGAGAAAAATAAGGAGAATTTCAGTCTTTTTGCCCTAAAATAAGGGTAATTTCTGCAATTTGCCCCCTAATAAGTGGAATTTCTGTTTTTATGACCTGAAAGAAGGGGAATTTCTAACATTTTTGCCCAAGATAAGGTAAATTTCTGCAATTTTATCCCAAAATAGGGGAAATTTTTGCAATTTTGTCCAAAAAAGAAAATGTCAGCAATTTTGCCCCACAATAGGGGAATTTCTGCCTTTTTGCCCCAAAATTAGGGGAATTTCTGAATTTTTGCTCCAAAATTAGAAGCATTACTGCATTTTTACTCCATAATAAGGGAAATTTCTGCAATTTGCCTCAAAATAAAGGAAAATTCTGCAATTTTGTCCCAAAAAAGGGATATTTCTGCATTTTTGCCCCAAAATAATAGGGATTTTTGCCTTTTTGCCCCAAAATTAGTGAATTTTCTGAATTTTGCCCCAAAATTAGCAGCATTACTGCATTTTTGCTCCAGAATATGGGAAATTTCTGAAATTTTGTTACAAAATAAGGGAAATTTCTGCCTTTTTACCCCAAAATAATGGGAATTTCTCCATTTTTGCCACAAAATAAGGGAAGTTTCTGAAATTTTATCTTAAAATAAGTTAAATTTCTATCCTTTTGCCACGAAATAAGGGAAATTTCTGCCTATTTGGCCCAAAATAAGGGGAATTTCTGCATTTTTGCCCAAAATTAAGGGAAATTTCTGCATTTTTGCCCAAAATTAAGGGGAATTTCTGCTTTTTTGCCCTAAAATAAAGAGAATTTCTGCCTTTTTGCCCCAAAATAAGGGTAATTTAGTCTTTTTGACCTAAAATAAGGGTAATTTCTATTTTTGGCCTAAAATAATAAGAATTTCTGTCTTTTTGCCCTAAAATAAGAAAAATTTCTGCATTTTTGCTCGAAAATAAGGGGAATTTCTGCATTTTTGCCACAAAATAAGGGGAATTTCTGCCTTTTTGCCCCAAAATTAGGGGAATTTCTGCCTTTTTGCCCCAAAATTAGGTGCATTACTGTGTTTTTGCCCCAAAATAATGGAAATTTCTGCATTTATTGCCAAAATTATGTGGAATTTCTGCCTTTTTCCTCTAAAATAAGAAGAATTTCTGCCTTTTTGGCACAAAATAAAAGAAATTTAAGGCTTTTTCCCTAAAATAAGGGTAAGTTCTGGAATTTGCCCCCAAAAAAGCATAATTTCTGCCCTTTTGCCTTGAAATAAAATGAATTTCTGTATTTTTGCCACAAGATAAAGGAAATTTCTGCAATTTTGCTTAAAAATAAGGAAAATTTCTGCAATTTTGTCCCAAAAAAAATTTCATTAATTTCCCCCACAGTAAGGGGAATTTCTGTCTTTTTGCCCCAAAATTAACGGAATTTCTGATTTTTGCCCCAAAATTAGAAGCATTACAGAATTTTTGCCACAAAATAAGGGAAATTTCAACAATTTGCCTCAAAAAAGAAGAATTTTCTGCCTTTTTGACCCAAAAAAGGGAAATTCTGAATTTTTGCCCCCAAATAAGTGGAATTTCTGCCTTTTTGCCCCCAAATTAGTGGAATTTCTAAATTTTGCCCCAAAATTAGAAGCATTAGTGCATTTTTGCTTAAAAATATGGGAAATTTTTGCAATTTTGTTCCAAAATAAAAAAAATTTCTGCCTTTCTACCCCAAAATAATGGGAATTTCTTCATTTTTGCCACAAAATAAGGTAAATATCTGCAATATTATCCTAAAATAAGTTAAATTTCTATACTTTTGCCTCAAATTAATAGAAATTCCTGCCTTTTTAGCCCCAAGTAGGGGGAATTTTTGCATTTTTGCCCCAAATTAAGGGAAATTTCTGCATTTTTGCCCAAAATTAAGGGTAATTTCTTTATTTTTGGCCTAAAATAAGGGGAATTTCTGCCTTTTTGCCCCATAATAAGGGAAATTTATGCAATTTTGCACCAAAATAAGGGAATTTTCTTCATTTTTGCTCCAAAATAGAGGGAATTTCTGCCTTTTTGCCCCAATATGAGGAGAATTTCTGCCTGTTTGCCCCCAAATAAAAGGAATTTCTGCTTTTTTGCCACAAAATAATAGGAATTTCTGCCTTTTTGCCACAAAATTAGTGAAATTTCTGAATTTTGTCACAAAATTATTGAAATTTCTGAATTTTGCACCAAAATTAGAAGCATTACTGTTTTTTTGCCCCAAAATATGGGAAATTTCTACAATTTTGTTACAAAATAAGGGAAATTTCAGCAATTTGCCTCAAAAAAGAAGAATTTTCTGCCTTTTTGACCCAAAAAAAGGAAATTTCTCAATTTTTGCTGCCAAATAAGTGGAATTTCTGCCTTTTTGCCCCAAAATTAGTGGAATTTCTAAATTTTGCCCCAAAATTAGAAGCATTAGTGCATTTTTGCCCAAAAATATGGGAAATTTCTGTAATTTTGTTCCAAAAGAAAGGGAATTTCTGCCTTTCTACCTCAAAATAATGGGAATTTCTTCATTTTTGCCACAAAATACGGTAAATTTCTGCAATATTATCCTAAAATAAGTTAAATTTCTATACTTTTGCCCCAAAATAAAAGAAATTCCTGCCTTTGTAGCCCCAAATAAGAGGAATTTCTGCATTTTTGCCCCAAATTAAGGGAAATTTCTGCATTTTTCCCCAAAAATAAGGGTAATTTCTGTATTTTTGGCCTAAAATATGGGGAAATTCTGCATTTTTGCCCCAAAATAAGGGGAATTCCTTGATTTTTGTCCTGTATTAAGGAAAATTTCTGCATTTTTGCTCCAAACTAAGGTGAATTTCTGCAATTTTTCCCCCAAATTATGGGAATTTCTGTAATTTTTCCCCAAATAAGGGGAATTTCTGCAATTTTGCCCTAAAATTAGGGGAATTTCTGCAATTTTGCGCCAAAATAAGGGAAATTTCTGTAATTTTTCCCCAAAATTAGGGGAATTTATGCCTTTTTGCCACATAATAAGGGAAATTTATGCAATTTTGCACCAAAATAAGGGAATTTTCTTCATTTTTGCTCCAAAATAAAGGGAATTGCTTCCTTTTTGAAACAAAAAAAGGAGAATTTCTGCAATTTTGTTCCAAAATAAGGGGAATTTCTGCATTTTTGCCCTGTATTAAGGAAACTTTTTGCATTTTTGCTCCAAAATAAGGGGAAGTTCTGCAATTTTTTCCCAAAATTAGGGGAATTTCTGTAATTTTGCCCCACATAAGTGAAATTTCTGCAATTTTGCCCTAAAATTAGGGGAGTTTCTGCCTTTTTGCCCCATAATAAGGGAAATTTATGCAATTTTGCACCAAAATCAGGGAATTTTCTTCATTTTTGCTCCAAAATAAAGGGAATTTCTGCCTTTTTGCCCCAAAATGAGGAGAATTTCTGCCTTTTTGCCCCCAAATAAAAGGAATTTCTTCATTTTTGCCACAAAATAATAGGAATTTCTGCCTTTTTGCCCCAAAATTAGTGAAATTTCTGAATTTTGTCCCAAAATTAGTGAAATTTCTGAATTTTGCACCAAAATTAGAAGCATTACTGCTTTTTTGCCCCAAAATATGGGAAATTTCTGCAATTTTGTTACAAAATAAGGGAAATTTCTATTATTTTACCACAAAATAATGGGAACTTCTGCATTTTTGCCACAAAAAAAGAGAAGTTTCTGCAATTTTATCCTAAAATAAGTTAAATTTCTAAACTTTTGCCTCAAAATAAGAGAAATTTCTGCCTCTTTGGCCAAAACTAAGGAAAATTTCTGCATTTTTGCCAGAAATTAAGGAAAATTTCTGCATTTTTGCCCAAAATTAAGTGGAATTTCTGATTTCTGCACTAAAGTAAAAAGAATTTCTTCTTTAAGGAGAAAAATAAAGAGAATTTCAGTCTTTTTGCCCTAAAATAAAGGTAATTTCTGCAATTTGCCCCCTAATAAGTGGAATTTCTGCCTTTATGACCTGAAAGAAGGGGAATTTCTAACATTTTTGCCCAAGATAAGGTAAATTTCTGCAATTTTATCCCAAAATAGGGAAAATTTTTGCAATTTTGTCCAAAAAAGGAAATGTCAGCAATTTTGCCCCACAATAGGGGAATTTCTGCCTTTTTGCCCCAAAATTAGGGGAATTTCTGAATTTTTGCTCCAAAATTAGAAGCATTACTGCATTTTTACCCCATAATAAGGAAAATTTCTGCAATTTGCCTCAAAATAAAGGAAAATTCTGCAATTTTGTCCCAAAAAAGAAATATTTCTGCATTTTTGCCCCAAAATAATAGGGATTTTTGCCTTTTTGCCCCAAAATTAGTGAAATTTCTGAATTTTGCCCCAAAATTAGCAGCATTACTGCATTTTTGCTCCAAAATATGGGAAATTTCTGAAATTTTGTTCCAAAATAAGGGAAATTTCTGCCTTTTTACCCCAAAATAATGGGAATTTCTGCATTTTTGCCACAAAATAAGGGAAGTTTCTGAAATTTTATCTTAAAATAAGTTAAATTTCTATCCTTTTGCCAAAAATAAGGGAAATTTCTGCCTATTTGGCCCAAAATAAGGGGAATTTCTGCATTTTTGCCCAAAATTAAGGGAAATTTCGGCATTTTTGCCCAAAATTAAGGGGAATTTCTGCTTTTTTGCCCTAAAATAAAGAGAATTTCTGCCTTTTTGCCCCAAAATAAGGGTAATTTAGTCTTTTTGACCTAAAATAAGGGTAATTTCTATTTTTGGCCTAAAATAATAAGAATTTCTGTCTTTTTGCCCTAAAATAAGGAAAATTTCAGCATTTTTGCTCGAAAATAAGGGGAATTGCAGCATTTTTGCCCCAAAATTAGGGGAATTTCTGCCTTTTTGCCCCAAAATTAGGGGAATTTCTGCCTTTTTGCCCCCAAATTAGGTGCATTACTGTGTTTTTGCCCCAAAATAATGGAAATTTCTGCATTTATTGCCAAAATTATGTGGAATTTCTGCCTTTTTCCTCTAAAATAAGAAGAATTTCTGCCTTTTTGGCACAAAATAAAAGAAATTTAAGGCTTTTTCCCTAAAATAAGGGTAAGTTCTGGAATTTGCCCCCAAAAAAGCGTAATTTCTGCCCTTTTGCCTTGAAATAAAAGGAATTTCTGTATTTTTGCCACAAGATAAAAGAAAATTTCTGCAATTTTGCTTAAAAATAAGGAAAATTTCTGCAATTTTGTCCCAAAAAAAAATTTCATTAATTTCCCCCACAATAAGGGGAATTTCTGTCTTTTTGCCCCAAAATTAACGGAATTTCTGATTTTTGCCCCAAAATTAGAAGCATTACAGAATTTTTGCCACAAAATAAGGGAAATTTCAACAATTTGCCTCAAAAAAGAAGAATTTTCTGCCTTTTTGACCCAAAAAAGGGAAATTTCTGAATTTTTGCCCCCAAATAAGTGGAATTTCTGCCTTTTTGCCCCAAAATTAGTGGAATTTCTAAATTTTGCCCCAAAATTAGAAGCATTAGTGCATTTTTGCTTAAAAATATGGGAAATTTTTGCAATTTTGTTCCAAAATAAAAGAAATTTCTGCCTTTCTACCCTAAAATAATGGGAATTTCTTCATTTTTGCCACAAAATAAGGTAAATATCTGCAATATTATCTTAAAATAAGTTAAATTTCTATACTTTTGCCTCAAATAAGGAAAATTCCTGCCTTTTTAGCCCCAAGTAAAGGGAAATTTTGCATTTTTGCCCCAAATTAAGGGAAATTTCTGCATTTTTGCCCAAAAATAAGGGTAATTTCTTTATTTTTGGCCTAAAATAAGGGGAATTTCTGCCTTTTTGCCCCATAATAAGGGAAATTTATGCAATTTTGCACCAAAATAAGGGAATTTTCTTCATTTCTGCTCCAAAATAGAGAGAATTTCTGCCTTTTTGCCCCAATATGAGGAGAATTTCTGCCTGTTTGCCCCCAAATAAAAGGAATTTCTGCTTTTTTGCCACAAAATAATAGGAATTTCTGCCTTTTTGCCACAAAATTAATGAAATTTCTGAATTTTGTCACAAAATTATTGAAATTTCTGAATTTTGCACCAAAATTAGAAGCATTACTGTTTTTTTGCCCCAAAATATGGGAAATTTCTGCAATTTTGTTACAAAATAAGGGAAATTTCAGCAATTTGCCTCGAAAAAGAAGAATTTTCTGCCTTTTTGACACAAAAAAAAGAAATTTCTCAATTTTTGCTCCCAAATAAGTGGAATTTCTGCCTTTTTGCCCCAAAATTAGTGGAATTTCTAAATTTTGCCCCAAAATTAGAAGCATTAGTGCATTTTTGCCCAAAAATATGGGAAATTTCTGTAATTTTGTTCCAAAATAAAGGGAATTTCTGCCTTTCTACCTCAAAATAATGGGAATTTCTTCATTTTTGCCACAAAATATGGTAAATTTCTGCAATATTATCCTAAAATAAGTTAAATTTCTATACTTTTGCCCCAAAATAAAAGAAATTCTTGCCTTTGTAGCCCCAAATAAGAGGAATTTCTGCATTTTTGCCCCAAATTAAGGGAAATTTCTGCATTTTTCCCCAAAAATAAGGGTAATTTCTGTATTTTTGGCCTAAAATATGGGGTAATTCTGCATTTTTGCCCCAAAATAAGGGGAATTCCTTGATTTTTGTCCTGTATTAAGGAAAATTTCTGCATTTTTGCTCCAAACTAAGGTGAATTTCTGCAATTTTCCCCCCAAATTATGGGAATTTCTTTAATTTTGCCCCAAATAAGGGGAATTTCTGCAATTTTGCCCTAAAATTAGGGGAATTTCTGCAATTTTGCCCCAAAATAAGGGAAATTTCTGTAATTTTTCCCCAAAATTAGGGGAATTTATGCCTTTTTGCCACATAATAAGGGAAATTTATGCAATTTTGCACCAAAATAAGGGAATTTTCTTCATTTTTGCTCCAAAATAAAGGGAATTGCTTCCTTTTTGAAACAAAAAAAGGAGAATTTCTGCAATTTTGTTCCAAAATAAGGGGAATTTCTGCATTTTTGCGCCAAAATAAGGAAAATTTCTGCCTTTTTGGCACAAAAAAGGGGGAATTTCAGTCTTTTTGCCCTAAAATAAGGGTAATTTCTGCACATTTGACACCAAGTATGCGGTGTTTCTGCATTTTTGACCCGAAATAAGGGGTATTTCTGCAATTTTGCCCCAAAATAAGAGAAATTTTTGCAATTTTGTCCCAAAAAAGGGTAATTTCAGCAATTTTGCCCCACAATAGGGGAATTTCTGCCTTTTGCCCCAAAATAAGGGGAATTTCTGCATTTATGCCAAAAAATTAGAGGCATTACTGTGTTTTTGCCCCAAAATAACTGAAATTTCTGCATTTTTCCCCAAAATTAATTGGAATTTCTGCCTTTTTGACCTAAAATAAGAAGAATTTCTGCTTTTTTGGCACAAAATAAGGGGAATTTCAGTCTTCTTCCCTTAAATAAGTTTAATTTCTGCAATTTGCCCCCAAATTAGCAGAATTTCTGCCTTTTTGACCTAAAATGAGGGGAATTTCTGGATTTTTGTCCCATGATAAGGAAAATTTCTGCAAATTTGCCCAAAAATAAAGGAAATTTCTTCCTTTTTGCCCCAATATGAAGAGAATTTCTGCCATTTTGCCCCCAAATAAAAGGAATTTATGCATTTTTTCCCCAAAATAATAGGAATTTCTGCCTTTTTGCCCCAAAATTAGTTAAATTTCTGAATGTTGTTCCAAAATAAGTAAAATTTCTGAATTTTGCCCCAAAATTAGAAGCATTACTGCTTTTTTGCCCCAAAATATGGGAAATTTTTGCAATTTTGTTCCAAAATAAGGGAAATTTCTGCCTTTTTACCCCAAAATAATGGGAATTTCTGCATTTTTTGCCACAAAATAAGGGAAGTTTCGGCAATTTTATCTTAAAATAAGTTAAATTTCTATCCTTTTGCCTCAAAATAAGGGAAATTTCTGCCTATTTGGCCCAAAATAAGGTGAATTTCTGCATTTTTGCCCAAAATTCAGGGGAATTTCTGCCTTTTTGCCCTAAAATAAGAGGAATTTCTGCCTTTTTGCCCCAAAACAAAATGAATTTAGTCTTTTTGGCCTAAAATAAGGGTAATTTCTATTTTTGGCCCAAAATAATGGAATTTCTTTCTTTTTGTTCTAAAATAAGGAAAATTTCTGCATTTTTGCTCCAAAATAAGGGGAATTTCAGCATTTTTGCCCCAAAATAAGGTGAATTTCTGCCATTTTGCCTCAAAATTAGGGGAATTTTTGCCTTTTTGCCAACAAATTAGGTGCATTACTGTCTTTTTGCTCCAAAATAAGGAAAATTTCTGCATTTTTGCCCAAAATTAAGTGGAATTTCTGATTTTTGCCCTAAAATAAAAAGAATTTCTGCCTTTAAAGCAAAAAATAAGGGCAATGTCAGTCTTTTGCCCTAAAATAAGGGTAATTTCTGCAATTTGCCCCCTAATAAGTGGAATTTCTGCCTTTATGACCTGAAAGAATGGAAATTTCTAACATTTTTGCCCAAGATAAGGGATATTTCTGCAATTTTATCCCAAAATAGGGGAAATTTTTGCAATTTTGTCCAAAAAATAGAAATGTCAGTAATTTTGCCCCACAATAGGGGAATTTCTGCCTTTTTGCCCCAAAATTAGTGAAATTTCTGAATTTTGCCCCAAAATTAGCAGCATTACTGCATTTTTGCCCCAAAATATGTGAAATTTCTGCAATTTTGTTCCAAAATAAGGGAAATTTCTGCCTTTTTACCCCAAAA